>NW_004799274.1:0-880 GCF_000002075.1 Aplysia californica | reverse complement strand
ACACACTTGCACACACACACACTTGCACACACACACACTTGCACACACACACACTTGCACACACACACACTTGCACACATGCACTCGCGCGCACACTCACACACCCACACACACTCAAACATACGTACATGTATGATTTATACAAATACATACTCAAATACACACACATACTCATATACAAACAAATACACATACACACACACATACACATACACATACACATTCACATAAACATACTCATACTCAAACACAAGTACATATACATACACATACACATACACAGACACACACAAAAAGTACGCACTAATCTTCTAAGAGTCCCATCTTATGGTACAATAAATAGCACACTGAGTGACTAAACTAAATTTTGAAAATAATGATTAGAAAATGCATTTTAAATTATATTAATTATTCCGCAATCACTGGAATCGTAGGGTTTCCGGGTAAAGCTGTCACTGGGATAAAGATATAAAGGGGCATCTCACAATAAAGTTCTTTTCTATTTCGTTATTTCTTCTCTAGTTTTATCTGAAAATAACATACTGATGATATTTCATATAATATCCATGCTCAAAAGTGAACTCCATGAGTTTTACAAATCAATTATTACCCCGACTGGACTCACCATGTACCATTCTTGAAAATTTTCAGCTTCCTGGGAAGCTTTTAATGTTAAACTGTTTGTGTTCTGATTGAATGGCACTCACACAAGAACAGACAGTCGAACTTTCATTGTAAAATCTGGAAATTATTCAAATAAATGTATAATTAATTCGTACCAGAACTTGTAGTATAATGGTGAGGCTGGCTTTACGCACCTGAAACATGAAATCAATTTTCTCTCGGCGCGTGTCCGCTTTTCCACTCGGAAGTTTCTCAC
>NW_004799273.1:19687-20801 GCF_000002075.1 Aplysia californica | reverse complement strand
TTAGCATCAACAAGGCCATGACTCACACACCCCCCCCTCTCCCAATAAACACTCACACACACACTCACACACACACTCACACACAAGCACACACACACACACAAAGTAGAAGGTACTAATTATAATCTTTACACCCAACAAAAATGAATGGAGGGACCAGAAATAGAATTAATTAAATCTGCATTTCCTGTCCGCCATTTCTCTCCAGCTTTTGGGAAGAAAACGTTGACTTGATTAGTCTACATCGTGACAGCTTCCTGTCAGGACAAAGAATCTGATTCATCTTTCCCGGGGCGTACTTTCTTTGGAACAGAAAAGTGGCTTAATGATAATTTGTTATCCCCTAAAACCCAAGTGTTGTGGAGACAGACTGTTGTTGACTGTCGCTCGTCGCCTCTAGACTCTAGACTCATTCCTTTCTCTGTAGCACACGTCATTGTCTCTCAATTTGTCCAAACTACTGACCCCAGCCAATCAGAGGCGTGGATTATGTAAACGTGGCAAGATGGCGCCCACTAATCGCATTAGGTGAGCGGTGCTTGAAGTGGCTACTTAGGCGACAAAAGGTGGGTGGTTGGCGGGTGGTTGGCGGGGTCTCACGTGCGCTCTGTTGCTTTTTGCTGTCACTTTTGTTTCGATATTCTAATTTCTCGCCGATATGGTCGTGGTATAACGTGGTGCTGGCTGTGTTGACTTGCCTTGTTGTAAACTGCAGCTCCACAACAACAACAACATCACCAACAACAACATCCACAGAAGCGAGAACGGCAACCAAAATTAGCTGCAACAATAGCAGACACAACAGAGCAACAACATTAGGTTAATCACGTACAAGCGCAACACAAACAACAATAACAATGACACCAACAATAACAACAGCAACAACACGTGAATATTAAAAGAAACAACAACAACAACAATAACGACAACAACAATAACGACAACAACAAAAACAACAACAACAAACAACAACAACAGCAGCAACAGCAGCGGCAGCAGTAGCAGCAACAACAACAAAATTCGGTTAATCACAGAAACATGTGTGAGTGGTTGCACCCTGACTTCTGAACTAATAGCCTCCACCGGTGGGGTAGTTGTGTGTGTGTGTGTGTGT
>NW_004799273.1:13372-14872 GCF_000002075.1 Aplysia californica | reverse complement strand
TAAACCCATCAAAATAAACCCATCAAAATAAACACAACAAAATAAACCCATCAAAATAAACCCATCAAAATAAACACAACAAAATAAACCCATCAAAATAAACCCATCAAAATAAACACAACAAAATAAACACAACAAAATAAACACAACAAAATAAACACAACACAAGAACAAATACAAACAAACTATTGTTTACAATAAACAAACTGATTTGTCAATAACAACAACAAAAACAATAACATTGAGAAACAAATAAGTAAAAACAGTATCAACTTTAGGAAACACATTTCAGTCGAGTAGGGGATTACTTTGTATTGGGTTTCACATCTGTTGGGTTTGTTTATGTGGTCTGTCTGTCTGTCCCACGGGTGTGTGCGCTCTGTGCTGGTTCACGCTGGATTCTGCCTGTTGATTTCTGTGTCCGGGGAACACGCCCGTGTTTCGATTAACCGGATTTGTCCTGCATCCATTCGGTAGTAGCCGTGAATAAACCATTTTCGAAACAGTTCGTAGTACATGTAATAGTGAAAGGGACCCAGTGAGCAGTTATCCCGTGTTTATTATGGTTTGGAGTAAGATTTTTTATTTAAATTGACGACTTTAGCCCCTTGATCCTGGGAAGTTCTCTGAGCCAAACTTTTCTCTGTGGTACATCACACGCAACCATCACCGTGAAATATTTGAGATGCTCCACAGTTAATCTGAATAATTTATCCGATTAACGATAACCGGTTTTGTGACGGGATTGTTGCCCGGCTCTACTTGAAGAGTGTTGTCACGTGACTGACAAAGAACTGCAGCCGTGTGCCTGTCAATGTCAAGGCTGTCAGCCCAGAGCAGACTGTCATAATCAGAAGAGTAATTGGAGTAATGATAGTGATATAATGATATTGACGTGTCTCCTTGTAGTTGTAGCAGTCGTGCTCCCGTGAACAGCTAGGGGGAATCACACAAAGGAATCTAGTCGAGAGTTTGGTGGGATGTCTTTGTCTTTGGGTTCAGTAGATTGGTAGCTGAAAGTAAGGATGGAAGGATGGATGGAAGGGTGGATGGAAGGATGGGTGGAAGGATGGGTGGAAGGATGGGTGGAAGGATGGGTGGAAGGATGGATGGAAGGGTGGGTGGAAGGATGGATGGAAGGATGGGTGGAAGGATGGATGGAAGGATGGGTGGAAGGATGGGTGGAAGGGTGGATGGAAAGATGGATGGAAGGATGGATGGAAGGGTGGATGGAAGGATGGGTGGAAGGATGGAGGGAAGAGAAAGGGTTCGGTGGTAGGGGGGTGCGCGCGCGCTCGCGCGTATGTGTGTGTGTGTGTGTGTAAGTGTATGTAAGTGTGTGTAAGTGTGTGTATGTGTGTTTGTTTGTGTAAGTGTGTGTATGTCTGTTGTGTGAGTGTATGGAAAGAATGAGAGAGAGAAAAAGAAAGAGAAGAGAGAGAAATAGAAAGAGAAGAGAGAGAGAGACAGAGAGACAGAGAGAGAGAGAGAGAGAGGAGA
>NW_004799273.1:11617-13103 GCF_000002075.1 Aplysia californica | reverse complement strand
AGAGAGAGAGAGAGAGAGAGAGAGAGAGAGAGATGGGTCGTCCAAACAACAAAGTGAGCAGGTTCGACAACATGATGACGTACCGATCCACACGCCACGACCCCTGGGAGTGAATTGTCTCCCCTTTGACCCTTTACCCTGACCTTCCAGAAGTCTCGGAAACCATACGTCAAACTTTCCAACGAGAAGGACTTTGTGATTGCTATCTTGTCCTTTACGATAATGTCCTGTGTCTACTCTCGATGTTATCAGGGCTCAGAGAACAGGCGAGGCCTGGATCAAAGGTGAAGCTCTTTGTGTGAAGTGTCCTAGTTGAAGCGATTGACCACGTGACCAGCACAAGTAGGAATATTGATGTGCTGGGACGGAAACATTCAAGTAAATTTTCACGACTTTTTCCCCTCTAGCTAGCTAGATCTCTCGATTCAACTCTCTGATCTCGATTCTCCTGTTTCCAACTGCGGTCGTTGGGAAGAATACGGCGTTTAGTATGAATATTGATGAGTTCAAACATGGACGTTGAGAAGTTCTTTTCCGGAAATCTTTTTTTTATCCCATTGGCTTTGATTTGTTGTTGTTGCTGTTGTTGTTTGTTTGGTTTGTTGTTTGTTCGTTGTTGTTTTTGTTTTTTGGTTGTTGTTGTTTTGTTGTCTTTTTTGTTTGTTTGTTTGTTATTGTTGTTTTTTGGGGGGTTTTGTTTTTGTTTGGGGGGGGGGTCAAATTTAACTGTTTCAAACTGCGAGCAAAAAGAAGATTCTTGTTACAAATCTGAACTAATAGAATTGTTGATTGTCCTCGCATTTCTTGACCTTTTCATTGAGCTGTATAATTGGCCAGATGGCCCTGCTTGGAATGTTATTGTAAAAAAATTGTCTTACGTTCTCGAGTGTGGTTTGACCGGCGTCTTTGTCTAGTGGTTAGGCGCTTTGTTGTCGCACACAGGGCACCCGAGTTCGATTCCTGAGTGGGGAAGAAAGTACATGTGTTTTTATCGAGTATATAGGGACTTTTTGTTTGGATGTTGTATCCCTCTCAGCCTGGATTGGCCCTGATACACGCGCCTCCTAAATTATCCTAATTGTGCCGATGAGGGCTTAGAACACGTACATAAACGGGAATTACCAAGTAATGAGAAAAGACATTTTAAAATCAAGACTTGTAAACTATAATAGATCTGAACGTCCACGTGTTGACCAGATGATGTTGTCACACAACTTGAGAGAAAGCGAAGCTCGGAAACCAAAACGTGGATCTAGATATCTAGGTTTAGTAGGAATTCCATGTATGTGTTTGCTATGAGCAACGCGTCTGCTCTAGGGTCAGGCTCGACCCGTGCCCCATCTGTGGCTACTCTAGAGTGCGACCCGTGACCCATCTGTGGCTACTCTAGAGTGCGACCCGTGTGCCATCTGTGGCTACTCTAGAGTGCGACCCGTGTGCCATCTGTGGCTACTCTAGAGTGCGACCCGTGTGCCATCTGTGGCTA
>NW_004799273.1:6329-7505 GCF_000002075.1 Aplysia californica | reverse complement strand
GTGTGTGTGTGTGTGTGTGTGTGTGTGTGTGTGTGTGTGTTTGACACTGTGTATGTGTGTGTGTGTGTGTGTTTGACACTGGTGTGTTCAGGTTGGTTTGAATTTGCTATTGATAAGCTGGGATTTCACATCGGTGGGGTGTTCTTGTCCCTTTAATGACGTAACGAACACTCATGTGTCTGCCAGAAAAAGACAAACGACACAGTTGCATGCAGCACATTTCGAACTCTAATATACAAATCAGAAACACAAATTTGCATATAATGTGCGTGTTGTAAAAATAAAGACGACCTAACTTCAGAACCTGTGTGCTAGAACCAATTCTGGCTTCTTTTGTAAATGGCACAAAACAGTGAGTCTTCCATCGTGGTTGAAGGACCAGGAGGCACCTCTTTAGGGAGTTACGGTTGTAGAGCGATAAGCAAGAGGTCATTGTTTGGTAGTTCAAGTCGTTCTGTATGCCACCTGTGAAATTAGATCTCATGGTTTCACGTTCTAGTAAGGACGTTTCCATCTGAAATTGTGTCAATATGATGCCAGCTCGGCCTAGTTGAGATAGTTGTCTTTGTTCTGACGAGCAATGTACTCATTCTACTCATGTGGGACAGAGTCGGTCCTCTGTCCAATACGTGGATGTTTGATGGGTGCTGTGATGTGCTCCGCTCGTTATTTCTTCACAAAAATAATCGTCTGTATCTGTCTGTCCCTTTTAGTACCACTTCTTCTAATCTTTGGCATTTATTTTAATAGAACCTATTTGTGTTGCGAATGCAGTAAAATTCTTTCTCAAACTACAACTAAATGGTGTTCACAATGATACACTGTACTGACGCACAACAGATGTTGGGTGTGGACCATAATTTGACAGGAATGTAATATAACGTAACTGGACAGAGTAATGAGTCTCAAGCTTGACAAACCACAGCTGTGTTATCTTGACTGCGAGTGTCCCGTGGATCACTGAGCCGTCGCCCGTCCCCTGTTGTTGCTCGAACGTTTGCTGTCTCCGGGATTATTTCCTCCTAAATAGGATGCGACCGTCATGAAGAGTATTCTAAAAATAAAGCAAACAAAACTATTTTTTAGAAACACCACCACCACCACCACCACCGACAAAAACAAAAACAACAACAACAACAACAACAACAACAACAACAACAACAACAACAACAACAA
>NW_004799273.1:0-2112 GCF_000002075.1 Aplysia californica | reverse complement strand
AAATAAAATTAAAATATAGTTTAAAAGATAAAGATAACGGTTTTTAAAGTAAGTGACTAATTTGGCAGATACGTGGTTTGAATCGGACAAAGAGGAACTAGGTCAGTGGTGTGAACGAGGTACCAAGATGGCGGGTATGATAGGCGGATGTGATAGGCTGATGTGATAGGCTGATGGTTGTTGCGTCATTCGTCCAATCAGAAGTGGCCGGGCAGATGCTGGAGCTTTTCGAGTCGGGCGGTGAGTAAGTTCCCCTCGGGGCACGGTCGATGGGTGAGAGGGAAGTGCGCGCATCGAGGATGAGGAGATTGTCGTTGTGTTACGGGAGAAAGGATTGCCCGTGGGTGGTTGGCGGGTGCTCTGGTGGGGTTTGCTTCTTCTTTCCTATCAAACATCTATCGCCCTTCTCTCCCCTTCTTCTTTTTTTATGTTTGTTACTCTCTTGTGACACCTCTAATCTTCTGGCGCTCATATGACCTTATGCTATTGCAAGCGCCGTAAAATCTCTACTAAAACTAAACTGAAAGGACTGACCATTGAACAGGACAGGACAATTCCAGGGCCGCTTCCTCCGCACCCCAACGGCCACATGTTCACACTACCACACGATAATAATGTAAACAACTGTTGTTATAACATTGTAATCCGTAGCTGTTTATTTTTAAGAGTTTTTAGCACAAGTTGTAGTTGTATGGCTGATTGAAACACAAATATTCCTCATAGATTAGAGGTGGTACTAGAGAGGAACATACTAAAACATTAGGAGGAGATATAAGGACGATTGATGTTTGATTGATGTTTGATTGATGTTTGATTGATGTTTGATTGATGTTTGATTGATGTTTGATTGATGTTTGATTGATGTTTGATTGAAAAGAAGGAACAAACCGCACCAGAGGGAATGTTTTGTCTTCAAAAGGTGATGTGTACATTGTAGAAGAGATACATGTCTCTGAACTATACGCCACGCAAGTGCTTTTCTTCTGTCTCAAATTTCTGAGAATTCAATCATTAAGAATGTGAGTTTCATTGCAATGATTGCGGAGGTGTTGTGCTCCCATCCACACAGTGTGTGTCCTCTATCTAGAACACCGCATGATTTCCCCTCTGTCCGCGGGGCGGAAGTAGATGGAGCGATATATAGCTTCTTTCCTGAAGTAGATGGAGCGATATATACAGCTTCTTTCCTGAAATAGATGGAGCGATATATACAGCTTCTTTCCTGAAGTAGATGGAGCGACATATACAGCTTCTTTCCTGAAGTAGATGGAGCGATATATACAGCTTCTTTCCTGAAGTAGATGGAGCGATATTTACAGCTTCTTTCCTTTGTATGTCGGCACCTCGAATCGTCGGCTCTTGTAGGACCTATCTGTATTGTAAGTGCCGTGAAACTCTTACTAAAACAAAACAAACGGCCGTTCAAATTTGAAAGAACCCATGTCTTTCGGATAATGGAAAACTTCCTGGTACTCAGCGCACAAAGAACTCCGTCATTCATTTCCTGTCTCTCCGTCATTCCGTTTTGTCTTCCCGCTTGGGTGGAATTACCCACAACAAAGATGGTCGCTGAGAGACAGTGTCGACCTAACCCGCGTCCTGAATGATTAGGGCGTAAAACGTGGACACGACTAGTTTGAGAGTGGCAGGAGGGAATGAGTGGGGGACACACCTGTCCCGTGCATAACCAATATTCCGAAATGAGCTGAAACAATAAACGCTCACTCTCACTCTCACAATACGCGACAAGCAGGCGCGTGCAGTTTTTGAAGTGTGAGTCACCCTGATTGTCTCGCTCCCTACCCGCACACGTCCACAGATTCCGCCTATTGTGAGTGGGTGGCGGTTTGTAAGCCTTTTATTTGATTAGAGGCCGGAGACTTTGATTTACTCCCGCCTCTTGTGATAGCTGCCCACGTTTGAGGCGACGATCCCTTTCAAGCCCGCCTCACTCTCACTGATTTTGGTTTTTTTCATCTCAAGATTTTATTCTTTCCATTGTTCATTTCCCTTTGGTTGGCCTACTTTTTTTTTCTTTGTCGTGATCTGTTATGAAGGTTTGTATATGATTGTGTGATACGGGTAATATGAGTCTGAATATACACACACGTG
>NW_004799272.1:19626-21054 GCF_000002075.1 Aplysia californica | reverse complement strand
GGAGAACAAAATACATAACGCTGATTTTTTATCAAAGTGAAGAAACATAAAAATCAGGGCCAGCAGAACGGAAAAAACGGGCGCTGGTGAGTTTCTATCTTTTAAAAAAATATTTTTGTTTGCACTACATATACATCTACATCTATTTAACCTTCAGAAGATAGAAATCCTTGATCAGTACAGACTCCCCGAGGTGAGGCCCTCAAAACAAAATAATAATTTCTAAATTAGCACACGGTCAGCAAAAATGAGATGATGGCAAGGACAGATTTGTAGGTCAGCGTGTAGGTGATCGAGTCGGTCGGTCGGTGGGCGGGTCGGTCTCCATCAATGAACGACATAGTTTGTGGTTTGTTAACTCTTTATGGGTAAAGCGGACACATATGGTCACTTTTAAGCACAAGGGGGCTATCCCGAAAAATGCTGTTTTGAGAAAATCGAAGGTCAAGTTTTTGGATCCTTGTTCAGTTTCTTTAAAAGGCAAGGATAGTTTTCTCTTTAACCAAACAAAAACACACACCAATGAAACCAAACTTCTATAGATAGGTCAATATATACCCACTTTTGGTGTAGGTCAAGATTTCTGGAAAACCCCGAAATCTGGGTTAGCCCGCTTGTTCTTAAAAGCGACCATATAATTTTATGTCCTTTTAGTTTTTGTTAGTTTTACACAGATAGAAAAGCAAATGAAAAAGTCTTGGTTGAAGCAAATTGAAAACGACAGCTTACGACGAATATACGAAAGCCACAGGCTTGTTGATTTTTTTTGGTTTGTTTTAGTAGAGGTTTTACGGCGCTCGCAGCTGCATAAGGTCATATGAGCGCCTGAAGATTAGAGGTGCTACAAGAGAGTAACAAATATAAAAAAGAAGAAGGGGAGATAAGGACGATACCTGTTTGATAGGAAAGAAGAAGCAAACCACACCAGAGCACCCGCCAACCACCCACCTTTTAGTTTTTGTAAGAGTTTTACACAGCTAGAAAAACAAATGAAGAAGTTTTGGTTGAAGTGAATTGCAAACGACAGCAGCTTACGACGAATATATACGAAGACGACAGGCAAATTTCATTGGATACACAATGCGGACAGAAGCATCGGAGAATATTATCGTAACAACAGGCAAGTTTGATGGAAAGAGAGGCAGAGGCAGACCGGGGGAAAAGATACTGGACAAGTTAACAACATGGCTGGGAACAGAAAAAACAACAGGCACAATTAATTGTTGCAACGCAAGATAGATGGAAGTGGAGGTCCATGATTACCCACGCTAGTCGGCAAGGCACCGGATGATGATGAAGAGTTTTACAACCTCAAACCGTCACATTCCTAAAGCCTACAGCACTGACCCAGACAAGTCCGACGATCTACCACGAAAAATGAAACCAACCCCCCCCCTTCTGTCGGTAGGGATGCTGATTCGAACTCAG
>NW_004799272.1:16211-18007 GCF_000002075.1 Aplysia californica | reverse complement strand
ACGCTATTAAGAGAACCAGCAGTGTCCGTAGTCGCAGGCGCAAAAGACATATCTAAAAGCAGAAAAGAAGCATTCGCGCTATCTCACTGCAGCCTGCAACGCATCCAATTACTGAGCCATTTCTTTCTGCGACGCGTGCTCACAACTTTCAACCCCGTACTATTTCTGTCGCTCGGGAGCTGTATATAGTAGTAGATCTAGTACTCTCCGCGGTTCTAACAGATTCAGATGTAGGTCTGTTAATTATTGTGTCAATGAGCTGTCCGTGTGCCAGCTGATGGGGCCTAAATAAAGCTGATAGCAAGCACCGTCATTTCCGTAGCTCAGCCCACCTCATCAGGCCATCAGAATATCGGGCACGATACAAATTTTAACTGTGGATTTTTTAACACCTTCATCGACACAATTTAATCATTTTAAAAGCCTGCTGCTTCAACCCTGCCTGCCAAAGCCAACACGGGCTGAGAGGGACACAACGGCACAGCAGACAGAAAGAGATGCTTGATAACACCCCCCCCCTCCAACCCCACCTTCCTACACTAAAAATGGCGAAATGTTGTTTATGTTTAACCCCCCTATCAACACTAATAGGCTATTTAATTAAGAGGCGGCCTCCCACATGGGAATCGAACTCACGTCCTCTGGGTGCAACAGCGAAGCGCTAAACCTCCACACCACCACAGACACCGGTAATCAGACATGAGGTTTACAGCAGATGCACAAAGACACCGAAACAAAACGTTACAGCAGATTTTTTTATACGGTCATATAAGTGACGAAGATTACAGGTGTTACAAGAGAGTGGCAAACGTAAAAAAGAAGGAGGGGGAGACAAGGACGAGAGATGTTTGATAGGAAGGAAGGAGCAAACCACACCAGAGCACCCGCCAACCACCCACGAAACGTCACAGCAGACACCCAAAGACAGACACCAAACCAAAACGTCACAGCAGATGCCCAAAGACACCAGATCATGACGTCTCATATTTCCAAGAACCAGCTGTGCAAGTCTCACGCCACTTCGACGTGCGGCTAAGGGGCTCTGATGCTGGCGTGGCGTGCTTTCTACAGAGTTCTCTGGGAATACCCAGTCAATGGTTGATGAGGGCTGGGGATTCCTTTCTCTTATTTCCCAGAGACTCGTGCGCTGGATCTGAAGTGTCTGGACCCCAAGAGGCCGTATTGTGTCTGCTGTAACAGAAGTAAGCCGTCTCTATTCTTATTCTTTTCCCTAGTAATGGCCTTTTTTATGGTTGCAGATGCCCGAACTGTTCTTCTGATTTCACAGAACATTTTAACCAAAAAGTATTCACTCTCTTCTACTTGCCACTCGGACATCTGGTAGGTATTACTCAGACTACTTTGGGCGGTCATATCTGTCCGACGTTTCCATTTTGTGTGATACCATTTTTTTGGGACTATTACTGCAGTCGCACAGCTCTCTTCCCACCCCTCCTCCCCCCAAATGTCTCCTTTCAGATCTTCTATCAAATCCTGACTAAAATCATTGCCCCACTGGCATGTTACCATGTTCTGTAATATGATTGATTAGAAACGTTAAAGTGTCTCCATCGACTCAATTCACACACCATTTTGGGGGCGGACCTCTTGCTCTCGACCTTGCTTGACAGAGCCAAGCCGGGGGGAGGGGGTGGGCGGGTCGAACTACGACATTATATCCTAGTTGACAGACAGAGATACTCAATACATTTAATATTTCTCAGATTTTTTTCTTAAGAGTTTTACGGCACTTGCAACACAATAAAGTCACACACACATACATACACACACACACA
>NW_004799272.1:9273-13109 GCF_000002075.1 Aplysia californica | reverse complement strand
CCATGTCTCCCCCGCATTCCAATCTTCTGTATTTTGACTGAGTGGAATTTTAGGGCGAGCCTGTATGAAAGTGGCCACATTTTGCCAGGGACAGACAAGGGATAATATAGTACATCCGAAAAGCTCTAGCACGGAAAATAAGGAAGCTTTTGAAAGTCGTCGAAAGTGTGACGCATACGTCAGTCTGGTTTTAGTTCGAGGGTGAGTTTTACGGCATTTTCAACAAAAATAGGTCATATAACTGCCGATTTTTTTGTGTTTTTGTTTTTCTTTTAGTAAGAGTTTTACGGCACTTGAAACACAGTAAAGTCATATAAGTGTCGAAGAATAGATTATGTGTTACAAGAGAGTAACATACACAAAAAAAGAAGGAGGGGAGAAAAGGACAACAGATGTTTGATAGGAAAGAAGAAGCACACCACACCAGAGCACCCCGCCAACCACCCACAAGTGCCGATGTGTTTAAGTAAAGTCACGTACACAAAAAAGAAGGGGGACAGATAAAAACGGACCAGAGATAGATGTCTGATAGGAACGATGGAGCAAACCGCACAAGAGCACCCGCCAACCATCCACACCAGTGTGGTTTATGCTTGAGGCTAATGCCCAATACACACTGCTAATCGAATTCAGCAAAACTTGGCGCAATCTTGACCCCCACCCCCCCTTCCACCCGATGAAGGGGCAAAAGACGTCACCATTTTGGCACAGTTTGATCAAAAACTCGAAAATCAAAACATGGCTGTTTTTGGACGATTCGATCAAATCCTGCCAAAATGGTACCTATTACCCATAAAGGAAGAAAAATCTAACTGGCCCCGGCATCAGTTCGATTGGCATCGCGTGCACTGGGAATAAGAGCCAAGTACATAAAACATTATGATCTATTCCTAAAGATGAGACGTAAGGCGTCTTCGTCAGCAGAGTGGAACAATAAAACAAGTACATGAACTTTCAGAACCTGGCGTCTCAGAAGGACAGTTACGCCATTTTCACATTCCACAAGGACGTGCGGGGGCGAGGCCAGGAGGTCACAACACAGATGGGGCGAGGAGATAAAAGCTTTGACCGTGACCACTTGCTCGTTCTGGGCCAGCTGAAGAATATGTCCGTTATTTGTAATTAACGTTCCTTAATACATTTCACCGCGCGAGTTTCAAGTCACTTTTAATAGTAATAGTACGAGTTCTACGGCACTTGCCAGCCACACAAATAAGTCATCGAAGTGCCCAAGATTAGTAGAAGTCTTAGTCAGCCACACAAATAAGTCATCGAAGTGCCCAAGATTAGTAGAAGTCTCAGTGTAACTAACTAGAGAGTTGCATACGGAGAAAGGAGGAGAGATACGGCGTCGGGTGATAGATGTGTTTGAAAGGAAAGAAAGAGCAAATCACTCCAGAGTGCCCGCCGTCAAGCACACATGGTCGAGTCAATGTTACACATTGCGTTTTAAGTTTGGGTAAAGAAAAGCATGGCGCAGAATGGCCATCTTTTTGGTCAGGAAAAAGAGCAACACAGACAGACTGGGACAAAAAGAGGGAAAGAAAAGAAGTAGGACTTTTAGTTTCGTTTAGTTTTAGTAGAGGTTTTACGCGCTCGCAACTGCATAAGGTCATATGAGCGCCAGAAGATTAGAGGTGTTACAAGAGAGTAACACACATAAAAAAGAAGGGAAGATAAGGACGATAGCTGTTTGATAGGAAAGAAGAAGCAAAGCACACCAGAGCACCCGCCAACCACCCACCGAATGTGTTTGCGAGACACACGGTCAAAGGAATGAAAGATTTCCGAAGTGACCGGTGACAGCTGACCGGGGCTGAAGAGATCCGCAGGAGACAAGAGATTGAAGGTGACAAATAGAAGAACATCGATGGTATTGAGGTCGACATACAGGTGTAGACTTTGGCCTATGATGACTGTGAAATACGGGCACGTCAACAAAGCCAGCCAGATTGCGAGGATGAATCATCTCGGGAAGGCTAGATTTGTTTGTTGTTCGTATTTTAGTTTCAGTACGAGTTTTACGGCACTTGCAACAGAATAAGGTCATATAAGTGCTGAAGATTAGACGTGTTGCAAAAGAGTAACAAACACAAAAAAGAAGGAGGAGAGATCAGGATGATAAATGTTTGATAGGAAAGAATGAGAAAACCACACCAGAGCACACGCCGACCACTCACTGTTCGTGTTTGCTTGAGTAAAGAGAAGACCACCCACGTAAGAACGGTTATCTTGTATAAGGAAAGAGTAAGACACAAAGAAACAACAAGGCGAAAGAAACGAAGTAGGACTTACCGGTTCATTCCATACACACGGGGACACACGGGGACACACACACACACACACACACACACACACACACACACACACACACACACATATATATATATATATATACACACACACACACACCCACACATATACACACACATACAAACATCCATAAACACATCCACACATATACACACATACAAACATCCGTACACACACATACAAACATCCATACACACATACAAACACACACACACATACACACACAGACATATGCAGAGAGAGAGAGAGAGAGAGAGAGAGAGAGAGAGAGAGACAGAGAGAGAGACAGAGAAACAGAGAAACAGAGAGACAGAGAGACAGAGAAACAGAGAGACAGAGAGACAGAGAGACAGAGAGACAGAGACAGACAGAGAGACACAGAGACAGAGACAGAGACAGAGACAGACAGAGAGAGACCGAGAGAGAGAGAGATAGAGAGATAGAGAGAGAAAGAGAGAGAGAGATAGAAAGAAAAGGGTAAGGAGAGGGGATGGAGCTGAGGGGACAAGACATCTGCATGTACTAAAGGTGCCCTGACGTCATGAACGTCAAAAGTAAAAGCATTTTACAATGCTCGTTCCTGCCAACATTAATTTCTCTGTATCCATTTTGCACTCGGGGTTACCTGGAAAACATATAGAATAAAAAGCAAAGCGGCAATCATGTTGTACGTGGCTGTCCTGTCTTGTTTGAGTAGCCACTTTGTGGGCAGGGGGTAACTTACATCTGTTTTTTTTAGTTTTAGTAAGAGTTTTACGGCACTTGCAACACAATAAGGTCATATGAGCGCCAGAAGATCAGAGGTGTTACAAGAGAGTAACAAACACAAAAAAAGAAGGAGGGGAGATAAAGACGATAGATGTATGATAAGAAAGAAGAAGCAAACCACACCAGAGAACCCGCCAACCACCCACTCACATCTGTCTTTCGCAAACTGGTTGTCGTCGAGTCGAACCCAAAACCCCCCAAAAAACAAAACACCAAACAACAACCCAAACCAAACAAACAAAAAAGATAAATAACCCCAAAACAACAACAACAACAACAACAACAGCAACAACACCACCAGCAACAACATCATCAACAACAACAACACCACCAACAACAACAACAACAAAACAAAAAACCCAAAACAACATCAACAACAACAACAACAACAACAGCAACAACATCAACAACAACAACAACAACAACTACTACTACTACAACAACACACAAACAAACAAAGAAAAAAACACATTTATCTCGAACAAAGGACAAGAGAAACGTTGGAGAAGTTCAGGGCTGGTAAAGTGCTTGTGGTGACACAAAAACAAAACATGAGCAAAAACAACAGGATAACGTACGCACAAAAGAAAAAAAAACATCGAAACAAAACACTACCAAAAAACACGTTAATGAAAAAAAAATGAAAAAGGTAAAAACATAGCAAAAACAACAGGATAACGTTCATTAAAAAACAACTAAAAACAACATAAAAAAACAACAAAAAGAAACAAAACCCCAGGAAAAACAACAGGATA
>NW_004799272.1:6191-7787 GCF_000002075.1 Aplysia californica | reverse complement strand
TAATAATAAAATAATAATAATAATGATGATAAAGTTAACAATAATAAAAATATTAATGAATAATACAGTCGAAATTGTTTAAGTCAGAAACCCATTTTCGAGGAGAAAAGTGACCGTTTAAACAGGTGGCGTCTTACACAGTGTCATTATATGTAAAAATGTTTGGCAAAATCACAAGGGGGAGGGGAAGGGAGAGAGGTAAGTGGTCGTTAACACAGGTGATTGTCTAATACAGGAGGCCGTTGGAGCAGGTTCGACTTATATTATTTGAGCCATTTTCCTTTCGTTATCCGGGGTGCCCACTACGGCTGGATCGGGCCGATCGCTCGACACGGTCGCCTGAAACTGAAAACATACACGTTTGTTTTTGAGGCGACCGAGAGTCGGGCGATCGGCCCCAATCGGTTGATCCCATCCGTAGTGGGCACCCCCTATTAAGAGTCACCTGGCGAGTCCAATTGTCCGTCCCCGACACAAACACTCAGATTTAATTAAGGTCAATGTACAATACTGTTCATGTAGCTGTTAAACTGTTTAAACAGTAGGCATTGATTAGGCAAAAGTACAGGAGAACATGAGAAGGGACCAAGGGGGTTCTTGTCAGGTCCTTGGAAGCGACGCCATGGAGTAACGTGACGCAATCAGTCGTAACGGTGGCCGAAACCAGATGGAGTGACGGTGAGAACACCGTTGTCTAGACGGTTTGCATTCCAGGACCAAAGCAAAACCTTGTCCAGACTGATTGATAGAACAAGTTACGACAACAAGCGAAACGTCTCTCTCTCTCTCTCTCTCTCTCTCTCTCTCTCTCTCTCTCTCTCTCTCTCCCTTGGTCCATTGACCCATGATAGGGGAACGGATCTATGGGACCAGCTTCTGTGGTTAAGTTTAGCTTAGTTTAGTTTACTTGTAGTAATAGTTTTGCGTCATTTGCAACATACAAAACGTGATGACGATTGAAAGTGGTACTTGAGAAGTAACCAACAAGGAAAATGAGGAGGAGAGTTAAGGAGGATAGGTGTTGGAAAGGAAAGGAGAAGTGAACCACATCAGTAGTACTAGTACCCATGCCAACTTCAGAGCAAACATGATGTCTGTGGTCTAGTAATAGCAGTTAGGCGTTTCGACGTCACGTGTATGAGTAATGAGGAGATTGATTCCCGGGAGGGGAGAATTGGTCGCTTTTAAGGACGAGCGGGCTAACCCAGATTTCGAGGGTTTTCAGAAGTGACCTACACACCGAAAGTGGGCACTGTCCTACCTATAGGAGAAGTTTGGCTTCTTTGGTGAGTATATTTGTTTAGTTATGGAGAAAACCCTCATTGACTTTCAAAGAAACTGAACAAAGGTCAAAAAATTTTACCTTCGATTTTCTCAAAACAGCACTTTCGGGATAGCCCCCTTGAGCTTAAAAGCGACGAAATATTACCGAGTACATGATGTGTCTCCCGACTTTCTCCTGGGACGTCGTATCCCTCTCAGCCACCCCAGGTTGGTATTGACAGGCCTACTCGAGGAAACCTTTTTTGTGTGTTTTAGTAGAGGTTTTACGGCGCTCGCAACAGCATAAGGTCATATTATGAGCGCCAGAAGATA
>NW_004799272.1:1371-2725 GCF_000002075.1 Aplysia californica | reverse complement strand
ATTTTTTGTCTGTCTGTCTGTCTGTCTGTCTGTCTGTCTGTCTGTCTGTCTGTCTGTCTGTCTGTCTGTCTGTCTGTCTGTCTGTCTGCCTGTCTGTCTCAATCTGCTTCAGTCAATCTGCCTCTCTTTCCCCGTCTCCTTTTACACACACGCACACACACATACACACATCCAAATACACACACAAACACGAACATATCGCACACACGTAAACACAAACAAACACGTTCTCTTTTCCCACATTCCGAAACAGCTCTCTCTCTCTCTCTCTCTCTCTCTCTCTCTCTCTCTCTCTCTCTCTCTCAGACCGATCAATGACCCTCGCTATCTGTTCGACCTACCAGTAGGAAGACAAAAAGAAACAAAAAACCCACCACCCATAGATAGATCTAGAACAAACCTTTGCAGAGCCACCCTGAGCAGACAATGGCCGCCAACAATTGTCTAGCGGACGGCCGGACAGCGAGACACCCAGACACATCAGCAGATACAACGAGGTCAAAGGTAACTTGACCTCAAAATGTGTCAGCCTGTGAGCTAGAGGTGGACAAAACCGGGTAATTTATCCGGATAACATTTCATTGATCATGAATTCAGACTCGTTACTTCTCTCTTTCCTGACCCGTTGGCGGAATAGAAGTGCGGCACCCATTAATTGTTGAAGTGATGCTTCTAACCCATTTCCCGAAGCGATTCATATCACATTTAATTGCCGAAGAGGTCAAAAGTAAAGTCGTTCCCGCATCCAATCCGGACATTGGGAATTGCCTTATTAGTGAGACAACTTCCTGGGCCTTCGGCATATTGTGGTAGGGTGGCCAGTGGCGAAGAAATGTGCACTAACATAATATTATCCGGTTCTTGCTAAAGCGACTCGTCGCCCAGTCCTACTGTAAGCCCGTCTTCCCAGCCAGGACATCCCGACAGACGGACACCAGAGAGTTTACAGTAATACTACTGTAAATTACTACATTTAACCCTCTCTGTGGACACAAAGACTCGCAGAGAGACGAACGGTTGGGGAAATTTCCATCGCACACCGCGGCCTCAACTTTCTGCACTGAGATTAACCAGGTAAACTCTCTGGATTAATCTCTTCACTCCTGTGTAGATGTTCGTATATTCTTATGTTCTCCGAAATGGTTCACTATAATTGTTCAACTATTGGCCTATAGAGGAAAGTTTAAGGGCCGTCACTAGCACTTCTGCAGTCGCTTATTCTTATAAAGAGTGGAAAGGTCCTATTTTCGGCTTTGTATATACCTCTCTTGAATAACAATCATTTATATTCATCTTGTAGGCACAAACACAGAAAGACGTCGCAGTAGAGAAGTGGTTAACACATATAGGGGAG
>NW_004799272.1:0-1068 GCF_000002075.1 Aplysia californica | reverse complement strand
AACTCATTAGTTATCAGCCCCCCTCCCCCCTCCCCGCCCCCGCGCCCTGTATATCTACCACCGGAGGGTTCTTCACCTCCCACCAGCTGCTGCTGGACGGTGCATGACCTTCGAGGTCAAGCTGGACCATTAATACAGTAGTCACACTGTTCTCCAGCCACTGAAGAACTCTACCTCTTGACGTATGATTTCCGGTGTATAAATAAATGAGCCCAAACTGGAGTCAAACGAAACAATAGCCTTTTCAAAGATGCAACAAAACCCTTACCTCTTTTATCTTAGCACATCGGAATGAACTACTCGTATGTCCAATCTGGCGATTTCTTCTTCGAAAACTAGGCTTTCAGGCAAACTCAACCTAGTCGAGCTGAAACCAATTTGTCAAATTGTGAATCGAATTGCCTCAAAATCTGGAAAGCTTTACCAAATACTTTAAGAGATATCAAATCTTTTGATTCATTCAAATGTCAGCTAAAGTCGTTTCTGTTTTTAAATTTATAGATGAATATTTGGAGTGATTTTCTTTTAGTCAGAACACAACGTTTTAAGTTACTGTTGTACGTTGTACTGTATTGTAAAGCGCTCAGAGCCTGTGGTTTTAATCAGGGTTGAGCGCTATATAAATGTCGTTTATTATTATCATTATTATCATTACTTGGTCCGCCATCACCATAACGACATGGCAGTCCAGCATGACACCAACTGAGCTAACTTAACCGACCGAAGAAACAAATCCCAAGGCCATAAGAAAACACCGACCTGGAACAAACATGCCAGGATTTGTCCCTCTCCAATGCTCTACCGGACACAGCATATTTATCTTTTTTCGAATTTGAATTGGAGTGAGGAGAAGCAATAAAGGGCATAATAACATAATTTAATGAATGGGGGGGGGGAGCAAGTATCATAATATACAGAAATCACAGAGGGGAAGCAAAGATTTAGGAAATACCAGCGGTACCCTGCAATATCTTTCAAAGACTGCACAAACTGATACACCAAAGTACAACCAAACATGAGTAGTAAATGTTTACTTCAGCCCCAAATTCTGGAAATAAATCAAAATCG
>NW_004799271.1:20004-21195 GCF_000002075.1 Aplysia californica | reverse complement strand
ATCCCTTAGCCTGGCCGGGTGCAACAATCAGCCACGCTTATTTTGTTGACTTTTTTGCGAGAAAATGGCTCGCTCGGGCCTCGCTTTCCCGCTGCTCCTGAGCCTCAAGTTTGTGATCGGAGTCAAAGAGTAAAAAACAACAACAAACAAAAAAACAACAACAACCCCCAACAAAACAGCAAATAACCATGTCCTTTCTTCTATCTCACAACAAGACTTGCTGATAGACCGTGCGCACGAGCTGTTTGCCCGACGATCAAGGTCTTTCTTTGATGTTTGTTTACCTCGAGATTCCTTTTAACAACGCTCCAGTCCTAATGATGCCCTGTTACTGTAATGGAACATCTCTACTTAGGACAAGAGTCCCTTCGTGTCTACGCGGCTTTGATGATCATGTTATTGAACGAAATTATGGTGAATACGCTGTCCATGTGGTGCACAGGTGATGCTCTTTCTTGTAGCTCGCAGAAGACATTAGTTCGATTCTCGATTGGATAATGATGAATACGCTGTCCCCTGTGGTGCAGTAGTTAGGCTCTCCAACGTTGCTTTGAGAGTAGAAGAGTTTCATTCCAGATTGGGGACATTATTTTTGATTTTTAAAAAAAATTCGATTCGCGACAGGGACGAATTCTACTTTACCTGAGTTTCTTGGTTTGCTAGTTTTGCGTGTATATTCCCCTATTCACAAAGGCGCATTATCGATATTTGGTCGGACTGTCTTTTTTGCCTATAGCCACGGTTTGCGGTTTGGCGCACAGAAAGTGCTGGAAATCGTTCTTATTGTCTCGGGATTTCTAAAATCACGATGATCTCATGGGCTTGATAGATTGATAGAGGCCCATGCATAAATTCATTTCCCCGCCCCCCTCCCGGGACCACCATGTAGCGGTGGGGCATGCGATACATTCATTTTATATATCGCTATTGTATTTTGAGCCTTTGTTTGCCTATTGCCGTTTCTGCATGTTGTTCCCCAGCATTAAAAGGAAACACGGGGTAAAATCACATTTTCGGGGTCCATTGCACTCTCCTCTGTGGCAGTTGAACCTCCACTGCTGATTGCGTCACGTTAAAAAAATCTATATGTGAGGCAGCGTGGTGGAATCAAGCTGTCGTCAATTTTTGGGCATGCAGAGTTATTGGTATCATCTTAAAGCTTGTTCACTTGTCTTTATTTGGATGGGAAAA
>NW_004799271.1:1285-3665 GCF_000002075.1 Aplysia californica | reverse complement strand
TGTGTGTGTGTGTGTGTGTGTATGTGTGTGTGTGTGTGTCTCCACCCCCCTCCCCCCACATCGTTCGCCATCTTTTGTTGTTTAAGATTCTTTTTTTTCCTTTCGTCTGTCTGTATGTCTTTTTCCTTGATTTTTTTTTCCAAAGTGTAAATGAAAAAAACAAGTCCATAAAAGCCATCGTTGTTACGAAATTTCCCACCCTTTCTCATTCACTGAGTTTATTAGAAGAGAATTTTAAAAAATAACAGGGTGATTTATGGGTGTTCTGGTGTGGTTTACTCCTTCTTTTCTATCAAACATCTATCGTCCTGATATAGTCTTCATTTTTGTGTGTTTGTTACTCTGTTGTAACACCTGTAACGTTTGGCACTTATATGACCTTATTGTATTGTAAGTGCTTAAAAATTATAAATAAAATTAATAAAAAAACAAACAAACAACAAACAGATGAACTAAATACTAAATGACCTTCAATATGTGTATCGACGAGCTTCTCTTCCCTCAAACAAACACACAAACGAATTTTAATCGATCTTCAATGTATAAAAAGGGACTTAAAACATCTACTTTGGCTTCGAAACGAATGGTCCGAGAGGGAAAAGATGAAAAAATAAACACACAAAAACAAACAAACAAACAAACAACCAAACAAACAAACAAAGTAACAAACGAACAAAAAACGAACAGAACATGATCAATGAAATAGAAAATCTGAGGCCTCCCCCACCCCGTCCCTAGAAAAAAAACCCAACAACAAATAAAACAAAACAAACAAAAAAAAAACTTTTTTCAATCCGGCACCGACCGGACCCAGGGATCAGCGTCTGGGAGGAGACAGCAGGTCGCTCGCTGGACGTTGGCCGGCTTCATTAGCGACCGGCTCGGACCAGATTAACAAGCGGGTTTTGAGTCGTGCCCTCGAGGGGATGCTGAGTGTCCGGTCTTTTCTTTTTGGGGTGTTTTTTTTTCTTTCTCTCTTTGGAGGAGCGGACAAGACTACGATGTAGTGGCGAGTTGTTCCTACAGGGCGTGGACCACAAGTGGGAAGGATTTTGGTGGTTTTTGTGGATTTTTACATTCCGAGGGTGTGAAAGATATCATGAAAGATACCATGAAAGATACCATGAAAGATACCATGAAAGATACCATGAAAGATACCATGAAAGCACTCACACAAGATCCAACCCAGCCAGGCGTCCGGTCTGCTTGAAGCAGAAAGCTCTTTCTCCCCTCGACGCCTTAGAGGTACATGAGGGATTGTAAAGTAAAATAAAGTAAGAAGCTGTGTCGAGATATACGCTGCTGAATTAAATACAATATGGATGAAAAATGGTGGAGTTATTGAAAAAAAAGTATAAAGAAAAATAGCGTTTTGAGAAGACAGCCGATAAAGAAAAATAAAATATTGACTTTATGGGGAAATGATGGGGACAAACATGCCCGGTATGGGAAGAAATAAAGCTTTTGAGGGTTCTTATGCGATGAAATAGTTGTAGGAGAGGCTGAGGAAGCTAAAAATGCCTACAACTCAAATTTCATAATTCCCCACAATGCGTCCGCAGTGGAATATAGTTTTAAAGCGAAATAGAAGCAATTAAAATTTAAGATGACTTGTGGCTTATTCTGTTGCTGTGGCCAATGAGACCCATGTGGGTGGTTAGCTGGTGCTCTGATGTGGTTTGCTCCTTCTTTCCTTTCAAACGTCTATCGTCTTTATCTCCCCTCCTTCTTGTTTGTGTTTGTTGCTCCCTTGTCACACCTCTAATCTTGGGCACTTATTATTATGACCTTATCGTGTTCCAAGTGCCGTAAAACACTCACTAAAACTAAAAAAGAGACTCGCTTTAAAGCGAAATATAAGAATTAAAATTTTAAGATGACTTGGGGCTTATTCTGTTGCAGTGGCCAATGAGAGCCATGTGGGTGGTAAGCGGAGAAAAGTAAGCCACACATTTCGAGCTCAGAATTTTCTGTTGGTGGTGGCCTGACACCCAGCTCCGCGCCGCTCAGCTCAGCTCTGGTCTTGTCGGTTGTGTGCATGAGCCCGGGGCCCTACTTGTGCGGCCAGTAGACAGACTTGACTGACTTGTACTATCGAGCTCAGACTAACGAAGTCCCCTTCTTCTCGCCTTTCTGGACTGCTGCGACCAGCCGCGCTAGTGGATCTCGTGAATCTGGTGGATCGGGTCTATATGTGAGAACTGGAACACTTGTCTGCCTTAGGGTCTGGTCATTGGATTTTAATTAATTTTGTTTTTGTTTTTTTTGTTTTTGGAGGGGGCAGTAAAAAAAAAGGAAAAACAGGTGGCCAAAGTACTGTATTTTTCTATTTTTATTTCATTCAGCAGCGTTTATCTCGAGACGGTTAGCTTCGGCTTAT
>NW_004799271.1:0-1024 GCF_000002075.1 Aplysia californica | reverse complement strand
TGTGTGTGTGTGTGTGTGTGTAAGAAGGTAATTAGTCTAAATTATGTTCATCTCCACAAGGGTTTAATGGATTCTTAAGGAACGCAGAATAATACTTGCTGGTAATTGAAACCGGTCATTGAGCATATTGGACGTGCCAGAGTTGAGCGATTTCGTCATCTGATGTGAGTGCTCTCAACCAGCTGCACTTGCTCACAATGCAAGTGTGGATGGTTGGCGGGTGCTCTGGTATGGTTTGCTCCTTCTTTCCTATCAAACATCTATCATCCTGATTTCCCCTCCTTCTTTTTTGGTGTTTGTTACTCTCTTGTAACACCTCTAATCTTCGGCACTTATATGACATTATTGTATTGCAAGTGCTGTAAAACTCTTACTAAAACTAAACACTGCAAGAGAATCAAACTAAAAGGGGGCATGGGCAGATCGCACAAAAGCTAGGTAAGGTGACATCACCGATGTGCTCCAAAAGAAGAACAACGTACATTGTATATCTACAGCTGAAGCCTCCCACCCTGTCCTTGACTTCGACAGCTGAAGAAGAAAAAAGAAGTAAAGAAAAGTCGCTGTTTAGAAATCCGCCCCCCCCCCTCCTTCTCAGTCTGTCTGTCTGTCTGTCTGTCTGTCTGTCTGTCTGTCTGTCTGTCTGTCTGTCTGTCTGTCTCTGTCTCTCCCTCCCTCTCCCCGCTCCCCGCTCCCCCTCCCTTTACCCAATCGCTTGTCCACCCTTTTCAGTTCTGCCCCTTGCCACTGAGAGATTATGAAGTTTTTGATCAAATTCAATATTTTTGGATCTCATGCTCGATCTAACCCAAGTTTCTTGCTGGGAAGACGTACAAGGGACGCTAAAGTTTGACTGGTTCTTGTGAACATATAGATGGAGAATGTAGGATGGAGGGAAGGGGAGAAGAGAGATGGAGAGGGCGCAAAAAAGAATGACAAGAAAAGATAGATAGATAGATAGATGTAGAGAGTGAGGGGGAGTGGAGAGAGAGAAGGGGAAGAAATGGAAAGACAGATAGAAAGA
>NW_004799270.1:19679-20919 GCF_000002075.1 Aplysia californica | reverse complement strand
CGTGTTATGTACTGTGTGCCGTGTTATGTACTGTGTGCCGTGTTATGTACTGTGTGCCGTGTTATGTACTGTGTGCCGTGTTATGTACTGTGTGCCGTGTTATGTACTGTGTGCCGTGTTATGTACTGTGTACCGTGTTATGTGTCGTGTTATGTACTGTGTGTCGTGTTATGTAGTGTGTGTCTTGTTATGTACTGTCTGCCGTGTTATGTACTGTGTGCCGTGTTATGTACTGTGTGCCGTGTTATGTACTGTGTGCCGTGTTATGTACTGTGTACCGTGTTATGTGCCGTGTTATGTACTGTGTTATGTACTGTGTACCGTGTTATGTACTGTGTGCCGTGTTATGTACCGTGTTATGTACCGTGTTATGTACTGTGTGCCGTGTTATGTACTGTGTGCCGTGTTATGTACCGTGTTATGTACCGTGTTATGTACTGTGTGCCGTGTTATGTACCGTGTTATGTACCGTGTTATGTACTGTGTGCCGTGTTATGTTCCGTGTTATGTACCGTGTTATGTACCGTGTTATGTACCGTGTTATGTACCGTGTTATGTACCGTGTTATGTACTGTGTGCCGTGTTATGTACCGTGTTATGTACCGTGTTATGTACTGTGTGCCGTGTTATGTACCGTGTTATGTACTGTGTACCGTGTTATGTACTGTGTGCCGTGTTATGTACTATGTGCCGTGTTATGTACCGTGTTATGTACTGTGTTATGTGTTATGTAATATGTACCGTGTTATGTGCCGTGTTATGTACTGTGTGCCGTGTTATGTACTGTGTGCCGTGTTATGTACTGTGTGCCGTGTTATGTACCGTGTTATGTACCGGGTTATGTACCGTGTTATGTACTGTGTACCGTGTTATGTACTGTGTACCGTGTTATGTACTGTGTGCCGTGTTATGTACTATGTGCAGTGTTATGTACCGTGTTATGTACTGTGTTATGTGTTATGTAATATGTACCGTGTTATGTACCGTGTTATGTACTGTGTGCCGTGTTATGTACTGTGTACCGTGTTATGTACCGTGTTATGTACTGTGTGCCGTGTTATGTACCGTGTGCCGTGTTATGTACAGTGTGTCGTGTTATGTACCATGTTATGTACTGTGTGCCGTGTTATGTACTGTGTGCCGTGTTATGTACTGTGTGCCGTGTTATGTACCGTGTTATGTACTGTGTACCGTGTTATGTACTGTGTGCCGTGTTATGTACTGTGTGCCGTGTTATGTA
>NW_004799270.1:15781-18224 GCF_000002075.1 Aplysia californica | reverse complement strand
TGTGTGTGTGTGTGTGTGTGTGTGTGTGTGTGTGCTTTCGTGTGTCCCCACTCCCTTCCTATTTCCATAACCGTACCTCTCTTTTCTTCTCCATCCCACAGTACCTGCTCTTCAACTTCACATACATTCTCTCTTCTTTATATATCCTTCTTGTCGTCTTACTTGTCTTATAACCATCCCTCCACGACTCACGGTATTAGCAGCGTTAGCTTATTACACTTTTCCACAAATAAAACAACCCTGAAGAAAGATGCCAGTTGCAACGAAGTGAGCACTTTTGTTCCTCTGTTCTTACTTTGCTTTACTTTTTCATTCCTCTGGTATCCTTAGGATGTCGACGGGAGGTGCAGGTTTCGGCGTCTGTGACAGATATGATAATTAGTTATGTTGTTCCAGGACCTTTTTAACCCCATCCGGTCTGGTCTTTCTTGGTCTTCCTCTTGATTTAAAGACGGATTCGCGGGTGTGGTAAGCTCTAGCCGCTAGTTCTTTCTGGGGCATTCTGGTTAGATATCTGAACCATTTGACTCTTTGACGCTCTAATAAATTTACTACTGGTAGACGTATGGTCTCATTCCTAATGCGTCTCCTCTGGTGACGTTGGTGGTTTTGCGGAGACACCTAATTTCTCGTGCATTGATTTTCCTTTCTCATGCCTTGTTTAGAGACCATGTTTGGCACTGGTATATTAAGGTTAGTATGAAGATTCTATTGATGAGCCGGGATGTCACTTCAGTTGGGATGTTTTTGTGACTGAGCAGGGGTGCCAGCTGGTAGGTCACTGCATTTGCCTTCATAGTTTTTGTTTCTTTTGCTTTGTCCATACGCCCATCTTGTGTGAGGATGCTTCCCGGCGCACAGACTGTTTTTAAAAAGTGCCATGGTGTTCTCCAGCAATTGTCCTGTTACGCCATATTCCTCTCGATTCGAAATTTTAAAGTATGATAAAGTGCATTTCTTGGGACTTCTCAAAGTTGACATCTATTTACCCTGTCGAACGCTTTTTCTCGGTCCCCGAAGACGACAGTGAGATCTTGTCATGTCCAATGGCAGTCTCACTCAACTGTCTTAATGCTAAAAAGAGTTAGTTCAAACCCTGACTTTTCTGAAGCCAAACTGGGATTCATTGAGTTGAGTCTCTACAATTGGTCTCATTCTCATTTCTAGTATCTTGGCAAACGTTATATCCATGCTGTTTTCAACGCCTATCGCTTTGTTAGTGGGGCTTTTCTTTATAACATGTTGGGTTTCACTCAGCAGTAGTGATTGTTCTCAGTATTGATGGTTCTCAGTATTGATGGTTCTCAGTATTGATGGTTTTCAGTATTGATGGTTCTCAGTATTGATGGTTCTCAGTATTGATGGTTCTCAGTAGTGATGGTTCTCAGTAGTGATGGTTCTCAGTAGTGATGGTTCTGGAGTGGTTTCTTTCGGCGAGAAGCTATTTGGTGTTTCTCCTGAAGGATCCTCAGCTCCAGGAAATAGCGTTTCCATCTTTCCTTAATCTTTGGCTTTCTGAAAATAGAATTTCCGTTCTCATCATTGACTATTTCAGTTGGGCTTGATGGTTCTTCCGGCATCCTCATGCTTTTTTAACTCTCTAGTAAAACTCTCAAGGGTCTTCTTTACATTTTGTTACCAGCTGTTCTCCATATACTGTCCAGGATCTGTTCTTAGCTTCCCTTACTACCCTTGGTGTTTAGTGGGGTTCCTTTCTGTATAGGATGTTAATCTTCCTGTCTCTTTGATTTTTGCCTCTTTTTGAATGCCTTTTTCTTCAGCTGGATGCCTACGAATGTAAACAAACAGTCGAAACTAGGTCAACCTCTCAATTCGAAATTTTAAAGTATGATAAAGTGCATTTCTTGGGATTTTGTGGTTAAGTGTTAATGCTAGAATCAATATTTAATAGTAAAACGCCTATAATACTTACTTCTTGCAGATTTCAATGACCTGTAACGAATTTCAATCGAAAATAGACACGAAGCGAGGTTGCGTGCTAGACGTGTTTTACAACACTGTTGAATAGCACGTCTGACGTGTCGCGCAGTCTAGCTGATAACAGACAGACCACACAGTGACGCTGCTCATGCACACGATAAAAACAAATGTATACGTTCATTAGCACGGTGCGAGCTAGGCGAGCTACAGGTCAGACCTACAGATCCACTCTGGGACAGGCCTAAATAATATGTAATTCTTTCTTTTTGGGGGGCGGGGTTAAATTTTATTGTTTTGTTTTTGTATGTTTTTCTTCTTCTTCTGTTTTGATCTTTGGAATTTATGAGTTAGTGAAATATAACATGTAGTTCCTTTTTGTGTGTGTGTGTTATAATATCTAAGTTTGGCTGTTTTTACCGTCCACATTTGACTGTTTGATCTGCTTGTATATTAAGTACCTTTACTCTTCGTTTTATTTCTTCTGCTTTTACTCTTCCCTCCA
>NW_004799270.1:13013-15328 GCF_000002075.1 Aplysia californica | reverse complement strand
GCACACACGCACACACGCACACACGCACACACACACACACACACACACACACACACATTCGCTTTCTGTTCCGACCTGTTGAATGGATATAATACTAAGTTTATGATGTTGAATTTTCTCCTCTTGTATCGTTTTTGTTTAGTAATGAAGTTTTGATGTTGAATTTCCAATACATTTGTATTGATTTTGTTTTTACCGAGGTTGTGATGTTAGTTGAACACTTTGGTCCCAGGGACGCCGGCCAGCGATAGTGAGATAGAGCAACAAAAACATTACAGCAACGATCTCGTTTTTCACATACGCACTTGTTAACGTTCAATTTCCTTTTTTGAATGGTTTGTGTGGACTTTGAGGTTGAAAGTCAGCTTGTATACAACAACTGGAGTAAATTTTTTGTGTGAAAAATGTGGAGTAGACCTAGCCTACCAGTGTGTATTTACTCTTACGCCATGATGAGAATTCGGATGATGAATGAGCTAGATCTAATGTTGTCAGTTCCGATTCTAATTCTATTTTTGTGTGTGTGTGAAAATGCGATAATCACTTTTAATATAGTGTAAAGTGCATAGAGCTTGCTTTCGAGTGGGGATATGCGCTATACAAATGCTATTTATAATATATTATTGTTATTATTAATCTTCTCAGAATGTTGAAAATTTCATGATGGTTGGGGTATGTTTGCCGAGATGCAGGTATAGTACTGATGTAGCCCATCTGTTTCCTTGTCCGTGGAGACACGTGTGCTGTGTACGCCGTGTGGCCGATCTTATTGTGTTGTTATAGCTTAATATGTTTGTTGTGTATGTTCTGTTGCAATCTGTGGAGTTGATGAGCTTATGGCGTGTAATTCTTTTTCTTCTTGTGTTTTTGTCTGGGTTTTTTGTGTGTTTTGCTTTTGTTTTGTTTTTCTGATATGAGGTTACAACTTTTCTTTTTTGTTCTACTTGTTGGCTTATTGGTTTGTTTGTTTAATGAAGTTATGATAATACACGGAGTGATTTGTAATAGTTTTACCCGTATTTCTGTCTGGCTTTGTTTGCTCATTATGAGAGTATTCTGTTTTCTTCTTGTCCACTAGTATTATCTATTGTCATCTGCTGTTTATTTTTTTCTACCAATTAAAAAAAAATGTGATGAGCTTTCTGTTGTTTTGTTCCCTAAAGTCTAGTATCTAAAGCACAATTTCAGTCTGTGCATTCAGAATTCGGAATTTATTAAATTCTTTCAGTACTTATATAGAACTTGGTTGTTGATTTTTGTTTAGGCTTCAAACATGTAGAACTGTGTAACAGTGGAGAGGTTATTCCGTGGTATGGGATGGAGGAGTTAGGTATCCACCTGATGGAGGAGTTAGGTATTACCTGATGGAAGAGTTAGGTATTCACCTGATGGAAGAGTTAGGTATTCACCTGATGGAAGAGTTAGGTATTCACCTGATGGAGGAGTTACGTATTCACCTGATGGAAGAGTTAGGTATTCACCTGATGGAGGAGTTACGTATTCACTTCGTGGAGGAGTTAGGTATTTACCTGATGGAAGAGTTAGGTATTCACTTCGTGGAGGAGTTAGGTATTCACCTGATGGAAGAGTTAGGTATTCACTTCGTGGAGGAGTTAGGTATTCACTTCGTGGAGGAGTTAGGTATTCACCTGATGGAAGAGTTAGGTATTCACCTGAGTTCGATTCTCGTGTGGGAAGAGTTTTCATCGAGCATCTAGGTTTTTCTGCTGGATGTTGTATCCCTCCCAGTTTGAATTAGCCCTGGCAGACAAGGTCGAAGCTCGCCCCTTAAGTGATTAATTTTTTAAAGATTGTGTCAATGGGGACATAAAAACGCTAACATTGAAAAGAATTCCAAAAGAAAATTAAGCCGTCTTTTTATAATGATGTGCGACAATGTTTGTTGTAAAATGCTCATCTACAAATTTTCCTAAAGTTTCTGCTTCCGAGTTCAAACCTTACTTTGTACGTGTATTTTGGGGTGCTGAACACGAAAATTGTGGTTAAATGGGACGTTTAGGTCTAATTTTCAAGATGATAATGTTTTACTCAATAGATGAGATGGCACGTACTGTAAACTTCTTTGACTCGTTGTTTCTTGGCTTGCCTTTTCTAGCCAAGTTCTGGTGCGTGCGTCTCTTATAACGGACCATCAGTAATCTGCTGCCATATCGTTTGGCCTCTATGTGCCTTGTTCCTTTTTTTCCACGGCCGCGGTGTCTTGGTGAAGACAATCCCCGTTCTCATCACTCACGGGTCACAGCAACACATTCATGTGTGTGTGTGTGTGTGTGTGTGTGTGTGTGTGTGTGTGC
>NW_004799270.1:3781-8241 GCF_000002075.1 Aplysia californica | reverse complement strand
TTTGATTCGTTCAAATGTCAGCTGAAGTCGTTTCTGTTTTTAAATTAATAAGATGAATATTTGGAATAATTTTCTTTAGTCAGAACACAACGTTTCATGTTACTGTTGTATGTTGTACTGTATTGTAAAGCGCTCCTGTATACTTTATTCGGGGTTGAGCGCTATATAAATGTCATTTATTATTATTATTATTATTAAAGTTAAGCTTGTTCATTTGTCTTGCCTTTGATGTAAAGAATACCCACCTAGCTTCATTAATAAAAGTCGAGGCTTTTGCGTTTGAACAAGATAGGCATCGTCTGGTGTCTGAGGTAAAATTTAAAAATTAACTAGCTGGGCCCCCTTTCGGTGAAAGGAATGATCGGTGCATTAACATCAATTATAAGTCCTTGGCCTACTGTATTAATTTACACTCTACTGGAATGGAGCAATAAAAAAGCGATGATGGGCATCAAACGAAAGGATCACATTCTAATTTAGCACCAAGTAAAAAAAAGAAAACATGGGGCTAGATCTACACGGTTTGCACACTTGAAATAGTGCTCAGTATTGCACGACAATGCGCGATAGTATCGAACGGAAGTACGACTTGAAATTAACAAACCTGGCCGGTTTTCTAAGATTACAGAGACAAAAGCGATCGGCGAAATAAAGAAATTTAGCTTTTTGCAGCAAAACTGTACCAAAACTGAAATAACGAAGGGCTTCATGATCTGGAGAATATTTTAAAGAATCTTTTGGCGGAAACCGCATGTGGATCGATGCAGCCATTAAAAAGCCTTTTGAATAGCAAAATCCGGCCACCACAAATAGATAATAAATGAGAATATGGCTGCTAAAAGTCAAAGTTTAGTAATTTCCACAGCATGAGTGTCTTTGGAAACAGCACATTTACATTTAGGCACATTTGTGCCTTTGATCAGCGGGGTTTTTTGTTTTGTTTTATGTTTTTTGTTGTTGTTTGTAACAATCCACACAGAAATGTATTTTCAAATGGACATCAAGACATGTCAGGCCAAACGGATATGTCGTCAATAGAAAATGGCCAAAGAGAGGAAAAATGTCGGTTTCTCCGATTACATTTTTCCGACGAGCGTCTGATATCGCCACGATGCCACTTGTCACATTTGACACGTCGCTAAACAAGAAACGGTTGTTTGTTTTACTATATAAAGCCATTCTGACTAGAAGAAAACATGAATGACAAAATTTGTGAAAACAATAATATTGTAAGCCTAAGACTTGTGTTGCTAACATGTACCGCCTGTTATGTCGAGGCATTCGAAGTAGAAGGAAAATGTGTCAAATGTTGACACACCACTAAGTACACAATAACTGTGTTTGTTTAGTAACCTAATGAACTCCATTTGAACTAATATCTGCCCAAGTATCTGAACATTGCAGATTTAATGTTTTTTTTTAATTAGTTTTTCACCTATCAAGAAAAATGGGATGGAGACAGGAGATTTTCCGGGGGAAGGGGAGACAACAGTGAGCGTTACTGGAGCATCTGTCCACTCGTCATGTAGGAAAACGTCGAGAGGACATATTATCTGTACCAATGATAGATTATGTACCACATAGTTGTGGTTACGTCACACAGCTGTTGATGCCGTTTATTTCGCTGATTTCTGCTGAACATTCAGTCGTTGTGGTTTTCATAAAGGGCGTAGAATCAGAGTGAAGACCATAACTGGTGGAGTGACCAAAATGTAATATAAGGTAAAGGTAAGATCAGATAAAATAAGACATACTTTATTATCCCAGAAGGAAATTTTTCTTGGCTGTACAGGACAGTAAAGAAACACATGCAAGTATACATAAACATTTAAAATAGATATTACTCTCGTTTAATTTCAATATGAAAAGAGAAATAAAGCTGACAAAACGTGCTGATACCATCAGATGCATCATTCAAGCATATGCAGGAATTTAATTACAAACCTTTGAAGTTGTATAGAATACATTTTCAAAAGAGCAATACACATATAAACTTATTCTGGCAATAGCCTTATGCTAGATGGTAAAAAAAAACCTTCTGTTATATCTTTCTTTCTTTGTCTTTAGAGAAACATATCTGCCGCTGCGTGATCCGACAATTTGCATGGAAAGGGGGTGTGATGGGTCGTTTATAATGCTTTTTATCTTTTTTAAATTTGTGGTGTAGTACATTTCATCAATTCAAGTAAAATCATATCGAGAGATCTTGCTGGCTTTCTTAATGTTTCTATCAAATTCTTCTTTATCTTTTTCCCTACAATTCCCAGCCCAGCAGCAAATACAAAATAATGGTATGCTTTCAATCCTAGAACGATATAAAAAGGATATAATCGACACGGAAACTTCTTAATTTCCTTAAATGGAACCATCTTTGATTTACTTTTCTATGCTCAAGAGCAGCGTGGGGATGCCAGTCAAGTTTGGTATTAATTGTTATACGAAGATACTTGTAAGAGCTTACCACCTCCACCTCCTCATCTTTAATAAATAGCGGTTGCAGTTGGGTTTTTTTTAAAGTCTAAAGTGTATTATTAATTCCTTCGTCTTTTAAACATTTAGTAAAAGGAAGTGTAAATAGATTTACTACGTCCCCGTATTCATTTTCATTTGTTTGTTATAAGGCCTTGTAGAGTTGAATCATCCGCAAATTTGTATTAGTTTGACGATCTTGTTATCAAAAGTACAGTCGTTGGTGTAGAGCGCAAACAAGACAGGGGAGATTACGCAACCTGGGGGCGCACCGGTGTTCGTGAATGTAAGGTGGGATTTTACACTATTTAGCTTTACATATTAAGGTCGATTGGTTAAGAACTCAAGAATCCAAGTGTAATGTTCTTGTTTAAGGTCATGTTAACTAATTTTGAAGCTTTTCTCTGAGGTTGGATTGTGTTGAAAGTGGATAAAAAATCAGCAAAAAGTATCCTGCAGTAATTTCTTGGTGTGTCTGTGTGTTTGTAGATGTTATCTAAGAACACGAGAATGGCATTCTCCACGCCCCTCTTGGCACGATAGGCAAATTGCATGTTATCCTGTATGTCTTCTGTTGATTTCCTCAGTTCTTTCAGAACCAGTTTTTCTAAACATTTCTTAAGGACTGATGTTAAAGCCACAGGTCTTAGGTCATTCAAATTTTGTATTGATCGTTTCTTCGGGACAGGAATTATTTCAGAGCATTTCCACAAGAGTGGCATTATTCATTCTTTCAGAGATATTGAAAATATCAGTATAAATGGGAGCTAACTGAGTAGAACAAATTTTAATTATAATTTTACTTTTTACTCCATCGGGTCCACTCGTTTTGTGAGCTTTCAGGCGATTAAACATTTTATTGACCTCATTAACATTAACCACAAAATGTCCTTGTTCTTGACATAGTCTTCGTCTGTGTTGCTGATTTCGTCCGTGCGGTCTTTTGGAATCGTCTCTTTGACACTTTGACAGTTGTCAGCTGGTCGGAGAAATCGTGGTTGTCAAAACGAGCGTAAAAAGAATTCAGTTTGTTTACATACTGACTTGGGTTCGTGTCTTGTGTAGGAATGTTTGTCTGTCTTGGTGCGTCTCCGACTATAGTTTTTAAACATTGCCACGTCATTTTTGTGTTGTTAGTAGTGAAATGTTGTTCTAACTTTTCTTTGTAAACATGCTTACCCTCTCTTATCTTTTTCTTTAACATATTGTTTGTTGTTTTTAATTTGTCACGGTCTTTCAATTTGAATGCCTTCTTCTTCTCATTTAATATTTCCTTTAACTCCTTGCTAACCCAAGGCTTGTTATTTCGGTAGTAGATAACTTCTTTTTTAGATGAATGTAGATCTTCACAAAACCTGACGTAACCAGTGAGAGTCTCACATAATTCATCTATACTATTACATGAATCTTTAAAAACATTCCAATTCGTACATTCAAATTCAAAGCAACCTCTCAGGCGTTCCCTGTTTTCTTCACTCTAGAGGGCGACAAGTTTTTTTAACTGGCTTTGAAGATTTTAATTTCTGTTTGTACTTCGGTAATAAAAAAGACATGCAATGATCAGAGTTTCCTATTGGAGGTAGAGAGATACATTTGTAGGCATCAGAAACATTTACATAACAATGGTCAATAGTTTTGTCCTCACGGGTTGGTACATTAACATATTGGTGGACAGTGGGGAGGGCAGAAGTGAAAGAGCATCATTTATTTACACCCCCTGTGACAATTATTACACCGTCAGGACAAGAAGACTGTTGTTCATGGATTATTTCGACCAAAGTGTCCGTGGTAACTTTAACATTGGCTTGAGGTGGAATATAAACAATGTTGGTTGTCGTAGGAAATTCCCTCGGTAGATAGTACGGGCGTGTAACAACAGTGAGACATTCAATGTCAGGTGTGCACAGTTGGAGTTTAACAGGAATATTATTACGTTTGCACCACCTCTCGTCCACACACACGCACACACACACACACACACACACACACAA
>NW_004799270.1:0-1773 GCF_000002075.1 Aplysia californica | reverse complement strand
ATTAGTCCGACCCTTGCAATTACTCCCAGCTAGTGTGTGTGTGTGTGTGTGTGTGTGTGTGTGTGTGTGTGTGTGCGTGTGTGTGTGTGTGTTTGTGTGTGTGTGTGTGATAGATTACATGGTTGCTTGGTTACGTGTTGACAACTGTCTGCTAGGTGAGGGAGTGATTGTCTAAGTGACTGACAGATGAGCCCACAGAAAGACTGACTCAGCTCCTGAGAAAGGTGAAGTTAGCGTTGGAGCTTTTGCTTAACTGACTGACTGAATGATACACTAAAACTATGGTCATGTGGTGGTCGACTGGTAACTCTCCTGCCTGACGGAGAGACAGACAGGTTTGTCGGCCTGCTCGTGTATTACAATCTAAGAGTCTGTCTGTCTGTCTGTCTGTCTGTCTGTCTACATCTCCTCTCCCCCGACACTTACTTCTTCTATCACCCACTACTGTACCGTGATGGTATAACGGAGAAGAACTTTGTCCCAAGTCACAAACCCGCGTTTGAACAGCTCATCACAAGCCAGGGACTTGTTCACAAGACATCCACTGACACTTATCCAGCCGTCGTTCTGAGTGCCGATCTTCGTCTCATCAGTACTCATCACCCCACTCCCCAGCTCCCAGTTGTCCCCTGTCCCTATCTCTCTCACCGCGGCCACACTTACCCTAACGTCTGACCCAGTCCGGCCCGCCACACCCACAGTGCGTGGGTACCGTCCATGAACCAGATACACGCTCATTGTCTTGTCATCACTAAACATCACGCAACCCTTCACATAGGTCTGGGCCTGGTCTATATACCAGAGCCGGCTGAAGAGATGTTGCCCCATTCCCACCCAAGTCTTAAAGTTTGTGATGAAGAAGTCACACGAGTACGTTTTGAGCGCGTGTCTTTTTTTCAGTACCACCTCTCGGATTAACTGTCCTTCGGCGATAAGCTGGTCAATCACCCATCTACTGTCTGCCCTCAGCAGTTTCAAAACCCGCCCCTTCGTGTCAAAATCCTGCCGTATGCTCCCCAGTGAGTCTACTTGTTTCCTGGATGTGTCGCGAAGCTCCTTCAGTCGTGCCTGTGTGTCATTCACAGATTTGCATAGCCTATCTAATTCTTGTTTTGTTTTTGTATTGGAGAAAGTGGTTATATTTATGAGACGGGCGATTGTTGAACTAAAGTCTTGGATCTTTGCGCTATTTTGGTTGATTTTTTTCGACAGGTTGTCTATTTCAGCGGAGACATCGTGTGTCGTTTTACCAGGTTGTGACGTCACCAAAGCCTTGGTGTTTTGAAGGGAAGCAGTGACGTCACGGTGGTGTGTACGTTGCTGGAAAAGAAGGTCACCAAACCCCTTATCCAATTTAGACTTTAAATCATGGGAGGTGTGAAGAATTTCTGTTAGGATTTCCTCCTTGGCCGACAACTCAGAGGTACCGGGGGTCTGGGCGGCCGTGGGGCTTCCAGGGCTTGGAGAGGCCCTGTCCACCAGACTTTTCACTGTCATCTCCAGGCACGACATCCGTCTGTTGCTCTTTAGACTCTCCGTGTGGAGTTCCTGTACTGTCCTTAGAATGGTTTCAAGGACAGTGGCGTTGTGCTCTGAAACATGGTGGTCACTCAGTGAAGGAGACTGGACACAGAGCGGGGAATGTAGTGGACACACTTGGGGAAAATACACGGGATGGAGTGATTGTTTACTTAAGTGACTGACGGAAGGCTGAACGGAAAGATTGAAGGAGCTCCTGAGAAAAAAGGAGAGAGATAGAGATAGATAGATAGA
>NW_004799269.1:21919-23811 GCF_000002075.1 Aplysia californica | reverse complement strand
CTCCTTTCTCTCTCTCTCTCTCTCTCTCTCTCTCTCTCACACATACACACACATACACACGCACATACACACACATACACACGCACATACACGCACACACACAGACACGCACATACACACACATACACACGCACACACACACACACACACACACACACACACACACACGCGCGCACACAGACACAGACTCACCCCAAGCCTATTGTCTTCCTCCCCCAGGTTTTACAACGCTATTGGCTCAAAAAGAGCGACAAGTTTGACATCAAGCCCACCGTCCGCACCCAGTTGACCCCTGGCCCGGAGCTGCCTGTCATGTTCATGGACAGGTAGGAGAGTATCGGAGACGGACGCCTAGATTCTCACCCGGAAAATGTTGGAGAAGGACAGAGAAATTCTCAAAATATCGAAGATGGACTAATAGATTCTCAGTGAAAAATATCGGAGAGGGGCATGAGGATTCTCTGTGGAAAATGTTGGAGTAGGACAGAGATATTCTCAAAATATCGAAGATGGACTAAAATGCGCCCGCTCATATGACCTCATGCAGTTGCTCGCGCTGTAAAACTCTTACCAAACAAACTGGACAGATACATTCTCAAAGGGAAGTATTGGAGATGGACTGCTAGCCGTGCCAAACAGCTGGTGTTAGATGACACGAATGAGAAATACTCCTACACTGTCGTCAAAGATGGGCTTCTCACGACACGTGCTACTCACGACACGTGCAGATATACACGTCTCGGCTACTCACCGTCAGCAGAGAAAAGACTTGTTGGTGAGCTGGGTACATGCACGCTCCTTTCTCAGGACCCTGGACATTTCTGGCCATCTCCGATATCCAGCTCTCGGCCAAAACAGATTTGGATGATTGTAAGTTGTGATTGTGATTGTGAGACGATTAGGAAGCCACGTTTCGCGCCGTGGTAGGCAAACGATACTCAGGGCAGACTTCAGTGTATTAAGACTCCATGTTTTCTCGTAGTCTCTCTGGCCTTCGAGATTGTTTTGTTTATTTCAGAATGAGAAATTTTAATGTTCTACAATTCTACCTATAAACTGCTCCAGTTTATTACAGAAACTCAGATGTTTTAAGCGTACTGGTAAACTGTTCTAGCTTATTATAGACAGAGATATATTTAGCCCAACGGTTAAGTGTTCTTCTTCATCACAGAAGGACGGCTGTTCTTAAAGTATCGGTAATCTGGTTCAGTTTATTACAGCAGATGGATAGATTAGTACGAGGTATTATGTTTTTAGCGTACCGATAAACTTGGTCGTTCGCGGTTTCGGCCAGTTCTCAGTGTAAAATGATTTTTGAAAGTGAAACTGTGGCACTGTTCAGCCCCAGTATCCGGTGACAGGTGTTTTACGCTGTGTTCAAGCAATCGAGGGCTCGTAAGACTTTCTCTGTGACAGTTGCAGTGGACAAGTATTATATATATATATTATATATATTATATATATTATATATATATATATATATATATCGCTTTCACGCTTCACGACAGAGGAGAACATTTTTTACCGAGTATCTCGGTCTTTCTGCTGGAAAGTTGTGTTCTCATCTCAACTGGGGTTGGCCCTGGCAGTCTAGGTAGGACGTCCGCTTCCTGCAGGATCTAAAGTGTGTCGATGGTGACGTAAAAACGCCGATACCTCCAAAGGACGAGCCACTGAGTGACAGAAGTACAACATTGACGACGGAATGTGTCAGCGGCTCAAGGAAACAACACACATGTGGATGTCTGTGGGCGCTGCTTTCTTCTCAACTGGTCCAAAGTCTCTGAGACGTTGTCAAAGTGGTCAGGTGACGGTGAGGGGAACACGCACGCTCTAACACTCACACACACACACACACACACACACACACACACACACACACACACACACAC
>NW_004799269.1:19396-21819 GCF_000002075.1 Aplysia californica | reverse complement strand
CACACACACACACACACACACACACACACACACACACACATTAAAGTATACAGACAGACTCTCGAACACACAGGCCTTAGGAAATACCTCGGTGAAACAGGGAAAGTCGGATGCATTTCGTGTACACACAGTTGACCCAGTTACCAATTACTTGTATATCACACTTATATGATATAATATATAAACACACATATACATTATTATATACAGTCCAGCATGCACAGAGCGAACAGATTTTCAGGTTGTCAATTGTATTTATATACACATGTATATTTTGTATTTCAAACACGTACTTAGCGAAATTCGCTCATAACGAAAAGATTTCACCTTCCGGCTGATTTCGCTAAGTGCATGCTAGACTGTAGGTAAAGATTGTGTGGGTTTTTTTGTCATGTCCCAAGCTGATGAGATTGTCTGCCCGTCCCAAGCATAATATCACGTATAGGAAATATGAATTGTTGTGTACTGAGCAATATTGTCGGCGAGACATCAGGCAGTGGTCAGAGGAGAGTGGTCAGTGTAAGAGACCTGTGTGTCCTTCTGGACATGACGTAGACGTTGTGACGTCGACCAGGGAGTCTCTCATGTCACGTGACGTGGTAACCTCCTGGCTCCCGCAACTCGTCAGCCCCCAGCTCCCCCCACCCCCACACCAATCCGGGGAGTGAGACAGCCGCCTGGCGCTGGCCGCCCCAGGACTCACTAACCTTTTACATCTGACCCATTGACCTCTGACCCATTGACCTCTGACCCATTGACCTCTGACCCATTGGCCTCTGACCATATGACTTCCGACTCATTGACCTCTGACCCTATGACCTCTTACCCTATGATCCGTGACCCACTGACCTGTAAATAATTATCTTGTTACTCCAGCCTCAATTGTGCAATTCCGTGGTCGTCACTTTTGTGTTATGTACGTCAAACGTTTGTACAAACTGGACATGTGTGTTATGTACATCCAACATTTGGACAAACTGGACATGTGTGTTATGTACATCCAACATTTGGACAAACTGGACATGTGTGTTATGTACATCAAACGTTTGTACAAGGTTTATCAAACTGGACATGTGTGTTATGTACATCAAACGTTTGTACGAGGTCTGTCAAACTGCACATTTGTGTTATGTACATCCAACGTTTGTACAAGGTCTGTCAAACTGGACATGTGTGTTATGTACATCAAACATTTGTACAAGGTCTGTCAAACTGGACATGTGTGTTATGTACATCAAACGTTTGTACAATGTCTATCAAACTGGACATTTGTATTATATACATCAAACGTTTGTATAAACTGGACATGTGTGTTATGTACATCAAACGTTTGGATAAACTAGACATTTGTATTATGAACATCAAACGTTTCTACAAGGTCTGTCAAACTGGACATGTGTGTTATGTACATCAAACGTTTGTACAAGGTTTATCAAACTGGACATTTGTTTGTATTACGACTGTCGCCATTTGACGTCACGTGTGAACAGTCCGTCATGTCGTCATATATGGCGATATGTCTACCCAGCCCCCGTTGCCAGCAGTCTTCACACCCTAGCATTTTACGTTGTGTTTAAAGTTTTCTTGGTAAACAAAACAATATGTGCAGTGCCCTGACCAATGTGGCTGCGACAAATGAAAGTAATCTTCTGTCTATTCAGAGACCAGATTGGTGTGGATGGGGCCGTAAAAACACCTATTTAAAAATCAAGAGAGAAGGTTGTGGCCTTAAGTCTATCGGTGGTTGTGTACGTGCAACCACAGTTGGGTTTTAATATCTTGTTTGTTTTTGTATGTTTTCTATTCATGTGGAATGTCTGTCCCCTTGACTGAGGCGCAAGATCTTGCAACGAAACTCAATTTCTAGGGCTAGTTGGCCGTGTTCATTTCTCGGTACAGTTTTCCTTCTGTGTGTTTGGGGCGTTGATTATTGGGATGTCATGTTTTCACTCTGTCTTCACGGATGGTGGTTGTTGTTGTTGTTGTTGTTGTTGTTGTTGTTGTTAATGATGATGATGACTCCAGCAGTAGTCAGCTCCAGGGGAACCAGTTGTTGTTGTTGTTTTTGTTGTTGTTGTTGTTGTTGTTGCTATTGTAAATAACGATGTTGACTAGGACAGTACTAGCAGTGTGGGAACCAGTCAGTGCTGTGAAGCGGGAACTACTTGAGGGCATGTGTCACTCACTGCACGTGCTGCACGTGCGCCATGGCTATAACAACCTGGTAGTGAGACATTTTGTCCTACAGACTTTAGACAGAGAGACATAAGGTCGCTTTTAAGGACAAACGGGCTAACCCAGATGTCGGGGGTTTCCAGAAATCTCGACCTACACCAAAAGTAGGCATTGCCCTACCTATAGGAGAAGTTTGGTTTCATTGGTGTGTATATTTGTTTGGTTATAGAGAAAACTCTCCTTGTCTT
>NW_004799269.1:13847-15157 GCF_000002075.1 Aplysia californica | reverse complement strand
CCTTCATTCCGGTGTTATTTTGTGGAAGAAAGTGAGTGGAAGCTGTTGTGATGTTGTCATTATTGTCTATATGTGTGGTTGTTGTCAATATCTGTTGTGGTCAATATCTGGAAGGTTTTGTGGTCAGCCAAGGAGACAGACAAAGATGCAGAGAGCGAGCTATGAACCCTCCAATATGACAGACAAAGATGCAGAGAGCGAGCTATGAACCCTCCAATATGACAGACAAAGATGCAGAGACCGAACTATGAACCCTCCAATATGACAGACAAAGATGCAGAGAGCGAGCTATGAACTCTCCAATATGACAGACAAAGATGCAGAGAGCGAGCTATGAACTCTCCAATACGACCACAACTGTACGGATGTTCACCGTGGGTGGTTGGCGGGTGTTCTGGTGGGGTTTTCTCCATCTTTCATATCAAGCATCTATCATCCTGATCTCTCCTTCTTTTTTATGTTTGTTACTATCTTGTAACACCTCTAATCTTCGCCACCAAGTGCCGGATTAACCATGAGGCAAATACGCCAATTGCCTTGGGGCCACTCCAAAAACTAGGCAACAAACAGGCTAGAGATAGGGTACAACATGGCCACAGTTTTTCGGGGGGGGTTTTCAGGTTTGACCAGGCCGCAGATAGGCCAGTCAGGAAGGCCACAACTAGAATAGCCCTAAGCTAGCCCAAGCCAGAGTCCCGCTGGGTTTTTAGTCCCAGGCCTAGTTCAGAAAGTGCTGTGACATTTTGTTTGGCCTCTCTCTAGGCCACGTTTTTTTTTCTAAAATTAAATTGAATCATTAGCAGTGGGTTCCAAACCAAGCACCTTTGGCCTCTAAAGTCACCAGATACCCGGCAACCCAGATAGCAGTTCCAAAGTTGTGGCTCTGCTGGAGTCAAAAGACTGCGAATGCTACATTCCTAGCCTAATTTCTGCCAAATTCGACAGTTTTCTAAGTGCACATGAGGTGAAAGGTGAACTGTGCTCACAAAACCCCCGATATAAAAAAAACTCAAGGTAGGCTATCTGTATAATAATTGAGACATGTATTATTAGGCCTAGATATTTTAAGCAAGGGAAGGGACAGGAAAGGATACCAACATTATACACGTAAAAAGTTATTTTTTTGTGCTAGTTTTTTGTTTTGTTTTTTTTTGTGGCAAATTTACAAAATTAGTGTAGAGATTCCGAATGAATAATATAAAACGTAGAATAGACCTAGATCTAGATAGATCTAGTGTAAGTCTAGTAGCGCAGTGTTTATATATTTTTTAATGGCATCCCCTCTTTTAGGCCTAAACCCTCCCCCCCTT
>NW_004799269.1:11330-12728 GCF_000002075.1 Aplysia californica | reverse complement strand
TGGTGAAGCTTCTTCATCTCAAATCGACAGCAACCAAAAAGAGCCTACTGCTAGTACTATTTGAGCTGGGGTAGCTGAAGGTGAAGCTTCTTCATCTCAAATCGACAGCAACCAAAAAGAGCCTACTGCTAGTACTATTTGAGCTGGGGTAGCTGAAGGTGAAGCTTCTTCATCTCAAATCGACAGCAACCAAGAAGAACCTACTGCTAGTACTATTGGAGCTGGGGTAGCTGATGGTGAAGCTTCTTCATCTCAAATCGACAGCAACCAAGAAGAGCCTACTGCTAGTACTATTGGAGCTGCGGTAGCTGGTGGTGAAGCTTCTTCATCTCAAATCGACAGCAACCAAAAAGTGCCTACTGCTAGTACTATTGGAGCTGCGGTAGCTGGTGGTGAAGCTTCTTCATCTCAAATCGACAGCAACCAAGAAGAGCCTACTGCAGAAGCTGAGCTAGCTGATGCTAAAACAGTCGAAACTGATAATATTTCAGGAACAATAACAAATGATGTAGGGCTTCTAGGTGACATAACGGACCATGTGCTTGAAAAGTGCATAACTCGCGGAGCAAACTAGTTTCGGAATTTGGCCAGTGACTATCCAGAGACAAAACGAGACTTTTCTGGCGTGAATCGGTATTTAAATAACACTCAGTGCATTCAAACGTGTTTTGTCAAATGGAGAAGTAGTTGATAGTGACTGGCTCGTATATTCTCCAGCCACAGCCTGTGTCTTCTCCTGTGTCTTCTCCTGTGTTTTCTGTTTCCCTTGCTTTTTGTTTTCGCCAGACCGTGTACATCTTTCTGGTCAGGGGTTTACATATTGGAAGAATATAACCAACTATTTAAAAACACCTGAAACAAGTCCCAAACATATGAACTCAGTCTTGACTTTAGGTCAACGTCGTGTTGCTGCTGGAACAACGAAAATACTGAAAAATCATTTTGTTACGTTGTATTAAGACAATAATTTTTCTTTGTGAGAGAGGGCTGGCTTTGAGAGGCAGTAATAAAATCGTTGGGTCCAGGACAATGGGAACTACCTGGGTATTTTAGAACTAATTGGGCAGTTTGATCCATTTTTATCTCAGCATATCAAAACTCATGGCAGCCAAGGACGTGGACACACTTTATACTTGTCAAAAACAACCTGTAAAGAATTCATTAACTTGTTAGGCAAGCATGTCCTTGACCTCATCAAGGAGGACATTTCTGAGGCAAGGTACTTTTCAGTCTCCGTAGATTCTACTCCAGATGTTGCACATTCTGATCAGTGAACCATTGTTTTATGGTATGTCAATACTCCAGATGTTGCACATTCTGATCAGTGAACCATTGTTTTATGGTATGTCAATACTCCAGATGTTGCACATTCTGATCAGTGAACCATTGTTTTATGGT
>NW_004799269.1:6331-11230 GCF_000002075.1 Aplysia californica | reverse complement strand
CCCCCCCGGAGTCAAAAGCCTGCGAATGTTACATTTCTAGCCTAACTTCGGCCAAATTCGACAGTCTTCTAAGTGCTCATCAGGTGAAAGGTGAACTATGCTTACAAAACCCCCAATATAAATAAAAATCAAGGTAGGCTATCTGTATAATAATTCAGACATCTATTATTAGGCCTAGATATTTCAAGCAGGGTAAGGGACAGGAAGGGATGCCAACATTATACATGTAAAAAGTTATTTTTTGTGCTAGGTGTTTTGTTTTTTTTAGCAAATTGAAACCTTATTAATTAGTGTTCAGATTCCGAATGAAAAATATAAAAATAGAATAGATCTAGATCTAGATAAATCTAGTGTAAGTCTAGTTGCGCCGTGTTTATACAAATATTTAATGGCATCCCCTCTTTTAGGCCTAAAGCCTATCCCCTCAACAACTCCTCCTCCCCGGAACTCGGGACTTTACAGTTGCTTGTAAGGTTAGCCTAAACATTCTACTGTTAGCTTTTGAATCAATCCACGAAATTGGACCTTCCTATCTCACAGAACTCATAAATGTGCAAGCATCCTTCAGAAACACAAGACAGAGTAAACACATAAGATTGTCAACTAGAATTGGCAGAACAAAAATCGGAAATCGGCATTTCAGTGTTTCAGCCCCATCTTTATGGAACACACTGCCAGCAGCAATAAGAAAAGTTGGGACTGTGGATTCTTTCAAACGACACGTCAAGACATTTCTGTTCCAGAAAATATTCAACTGCTCCAAATTGTAGCGCCTCAGAGCAGATCTTCTGGAGTGGGCGCTTTATAAATGCCTTGTGACTTATGACTTGTGACTTATGACTTAACTTACATATTTCTAGCCTAAGCAACGGTGGGCAAAATAGCTAATTTCAATACTAATACTATTCATATATCGCTATAACTAGGTGTTAAATTAGGCTAACAAATTTTTCTTCATACTAACAGGAAAATGAAGAAACTCAACCGGAAAGTGAGAGTTGGTGGGATTGGGGGCAGGGGAGGAAGGGGAGGCGGGGGGAGACAGGAGAGTTCGTGTGTATGTGTGGGAGGTCTTTTAGACTGCAGCTTTGGCTGCATCTTGATATCTTACATTTTGACAGTGGCCATGCAGTATGACCGCATTCTGATCTCAGTCAGTAGTAGTACACGAACAGTAATAATATACAGTATTGAGGATGCTGATAGAGACCAGAATCGACATAATAGCCTATAATGCAAACCATTGCAGCAGCAAAAACAACAACAACAACAACGAACAACAACAAACAACAACAACAGCAGCAGCAACATCACCACCACTACCACAACATAGGCCCTACCACGTTTCTTCATAATGTACTCTTCTTGTGTATGTTTACCCTCGGCGTCTGGTAGGATTAGAATCTTGAAATGTCAAAACGAAAGAATGGATGGGAACGAGCGAAGGAGTTGGAGAATAGGAAAATTAAAGAACGAGAAGAACTAAAACAATTAACAAAACTGACTTCAATTTTTCATGTTTAAGAGAAAAGTAGTAGCGAAGCTTCTTCATCTCAAATCGACAGCAACCAAGAAGAGCTTACTGCTGAAGCTGAGCTAGCTGATGCTAAAACTGATAATACTTCAGAAACAATTCCAGGTGATATAACGGACCATGTGCTTGAAATGTGCATAACTCGCATAGCAAACTAGTTTCGGAAATTGGCCAGTGACTATCCAGAGACAAAACGAGACTTTTCTGGCGTGAATCGGTATTTAAATAACACTCAGTGCGTTCAAACGTGTTTTGTCAAATGTAGAAGTAGTTGATCGTGACTGGCTCGTATATTCTCCAGCCACAGCCTGTGTTTTCTGTTTCCCTTGCTTTTGTTTTCGCCGGACCGTGTACATCTTTCTGGTCAGGGGTTTACAGATTGGAAGAATATAACCAACTATTTAAAAACACCTGAAACAAGTCCCAAACATATAAACTCAGTCTTGGCCTTATGTCAACGTCGTGTTGCTGCTGTGCGAGTTGACGAGCGGTTACACCAAAACTTACTGGAGCAACGAAAATACTGGAAAAACATTTTGTTCCGTTGTACATGTATTAAGACAATCATTTTCCTTTGTGGGAGACGGCTGGCTTTCGAGGCAGTAATGAAATCGTTGGGTCTAAGGCCAGGACAATGGGAACTACCTGGATATTTTGGAACTAATTGGGCAGTTTGATCCAATTTTATCTCAGCATATCAAAACTCATGCCAACCAAGGACGTGGACACACTTTATACTTGTCAAAAACAACCTGTAAAGAATTCATTAACTTGTTAGGCAAGCATGTCCTTGACCTCATCAAGGAGGACATTTCTGAGGCAAGGTACTTTTCAGTCTCCGTAGATTCTACTCCAGATGTTGCACATTCTGATCAGTGAACCATTGTTTTATGGTATGTCAATACTCCAGATGTTGCACATTCTGATCAGTGAACCATTGTTTTACGGTATGTCAATACTCCAGATGTTACCCATTCTGATCAGTGAACCATTGTTTTATGGTATGTCAATACTCCAGATGTTACACATTCTGATCAGTGAACCATTGTTTTATGGTATGTCAATACTCCAGATGTTGCACATTCTGATCAGTGAACCATTGTTTTACGGTATGTCAATACTCCAGATGTTACCCATTCTGATCAGTGAACCATTGTTTTATGGTATGTCAATACTCCAGATGTTGCACATTCTGATCAGTGAACCATTGTTTTACGGTATGTCAATACTCCAGATGTTACACATTCTGATCAGTGAACCATTGTTTTATGGTATGTCAATACTCCAGATGTTGCACATTCTGATCAGTGAACCATTGTTTTATGGTATGTCAATACTCCAGATGTTGCACATTCTGATCAGTGAACCATTGTTTTATGGTATGTCAATACTCCAGATGTTGCACATTCTGATCAGTGAACCATTGTTTTATGGTATGTCAATACTCCAGATGTTACACACATTGATCAGTTAATCATTGTTTTACGCTATGTCAATATGGTAGATCACCAGCCCGAGGAGGGATTTTTGACATTCATCAACATCTCGAGCCACACAGGACAGAATCTTGCTGATACGTTACTTCAATACCTAGAGGAGCAAGGCATCGACTTTAAGAATTGTCGTGGCCTGACATACGACAATGCCAGAAACATGTCTGGTAAATACACTGGAATGCAGAAAATTTTGAAAAATAAAAACAATCTTGTGGATTATATTCCGTGCGCAGGCCACTCTCTAAATTTAGTTGGTCAATCAGCTGTAGATTGCTGTGTGGAAGTTGTGTCTTTCTTTCAGTTCCTGCCCGCGCTTGTATTCATTTCTTGTTGCATCAACTGATCGTTGGAATATTTTCATATTTTATTACGACACATTGAGGAAAATCTTGAATGTGTCGTCCAAAAACACCCACCGGATACCCGGTGGTCTGCCCGGGCTGATACGACAGAAGCAGTCTTCAGGGGCTACAAACAAGTCCAAAGTGCTCTACAAGAGATTGCAGAAGATATTGACCAGAATGGTCTCACGAAGCACGAAGCTGGCGAACGTGAAAGTTATATGGACACAATTGAAGTTGCTTTCATGTGTGAACTTTGGAATGACATTTTACATCGTTTCAATTGCTGCAGTATAAGCCCAGCCATTGGATTGTTAGAACAGTTTAGACATATACGTAGGTGAGTGTCGAGGAAAATTTGACTGTTACCATGACAAGGCAAGTGAGCGATGTGGAAGCAGCATATATAAGATATATATCAGACAGTCGGAGAGCACGTGTACACAGAAAAACAGTAGATGACGGAGATGCCGCGAGTGTGATTGATGTAATGTCGGATCAGGAGAAATTCAAAGTGAATACATTCTTGATTATCATGGACCAACTAAAAAGTGCCCTATGCAGACGATTTGACGCATATTCAGCAGTAGTGCAGCGGTTTGGTGTTTTAATAGAGTATGATTCTATGTCAGCTGAAGACATCAATGCTGCAACATCAGCACTTGTTAATGTTTATCCACCTGACCTCTCTCCTAACTTTCCAAAGGAATTTAGACAGTGCCTATGTTGGGTGAAAGAGCAAGTACATCCGGATAATGCAACTGGAAGCGGTCAGAGCATTTTCAAACTCTTGCATAGCACTGGTGTCCACTCAGCTTTTCCAGACAGCGAGATAGCATTGCAGATGTACCTGTCTCTAATGTCAACTAACTGCACTGGCGAACGTTCATTTTCCCAATTGAAAAGCATTAAAGACGTTACGCGTTCAACCATGTCGCAGCAGAGGTTTCGATTGAAAGCGATTTACTGCACAGCGTTGACATTAACAAAGTCGTTGATGAATTCGCTTTTGCAAAAGCACGCCAAGTGGCAATCTAGGTAAGAAATAACAATGCATAATGTTATTGTTGTGAGACCTGAGTTACATTATCTTACTGGTATGTTGTCCATGTTCCATAGTGTCATACTTTGGACTGGCTGACAGACAGACACACACACAGACAGACCGTGCTTGTGTGGGATGTGTGTGTAGTTTTGAATTTGCACGCATGCCGTGTATGTCTGTTGGGGGGGGGGGGAGATTTTGCACCGTATCTAACTTTTTCAGGTCACTCAGTGAAGTGTGCCTTGGGGCCAGCCGGGTCTTAATCCGGCACTGCCCACCCCCACCCCCACCACACACACACACACACACACATACACACACACACACACACACACACACACACACACACACACACACACACACACACACGTACACACACATACGTGTTTTGAGGTCATTATGTGGACATTGCCCCAAACCTACATTATGTGGACACCCCATATCATCCAAAGTTATCGGTGGAATCAATCAATATTTGCAGTG
>NW_004799269.1:2357-4646 GCF_000002075.1 Aplysia californica | reverse complement strand
CCCCCTCAAAAAAAAGTAAGGCGCATCAATATGGTGAGAGCTGATTGCTTGTATCTCTGTTGATACGAGATCCGCGCTGTCCTTTTGCTTGTCTGTTGATACGAGACGTTCGCTGTCCCCATCAAGAGCTGTCTTCTTCTAATCACTCACGTAATCCACCGTCTGATAGACGGCTATAAATATGGCGCTGTTACTAAAAATAGCAGGGGTTATCTCTGTAGTAATGATGACCCCAAGTGAACTGATTGACCTCCCGGGTTCCTTGTCGGTCCGTGCTTACTTGACAGTAGCAAAGTCTGTCTGTGTGTCAGCTTGTCTGTCTGTCTGCCTGTCTGTTTGTTAACCTGCCCGTCTGTCTGTCTGTCTGTTTTTGTGTTGGTCTTCTTATTTGTCCGTCCGTTTGTCTGTCTGCCTGTCTGTCTGTCTGCCTGTCTGTTTGTTAATCAGTCCATCTGTCAGTCAGTCTGTCTGTCTGTCTGTCTGTCTGTCTGTCTGTCTGTCTGTCTGTCTGTCTGTCTGTCTATCTGTTGGTCTTCTTATTTGCCTGTCTGTTTGCCTCTCTGCCTGTCTGTCCGTTTGTTGGTCTGTTCGTTTGTCTATCTGTCTATCTGTCAATTTGTCTGTCTGTCTGTCTACCTGTTTATCTGCCTACCTGGCCGACTTTCGAGTTGACAACTTCTCCAGTGTGAGTTTGAGTAAAACAAACAAGGAAAGAAGAGAAAACTCGTGGACAAAAACACGGACATTGAGTGCAGCTACAATCAACACAGAGGTAGACAGCAACAGCAGAAGAAGACAGAGGGTGGTTAGCGGGTGCTCTGGTGTGGTTTGTTTCTTCTTTCCTATCAAACATCTATCGTCCTTATCTCTCCTTCTTCTTTTTTTATGTTTGTTATTCTCTTGTAACACCCCTAATCTTCTGGCGCTCATATGACCTCATGCAGTAAAACCTCTACTAAAAGGAGAGAGAAAAGAAGTAGGACCAACCAAGGGCACCCTCCAACCACCCGCCCGACTGCACTGATGACTGTTGGGTGACGTGTTGATCTCTCCGACTCACCCCCTGACCGATAAGGCCGGGGTTCACATCCTCATTTATCGGGCGAGTCTCATGTGGCAAGCTTTGATCTCCAAACTCAAGCGTTTTCCCCATGTGGCGCAGACATAGACAGGAGGTCACGGAGTTCAAGCTATTACAACACACAGAAAACTGAGACATACGGTGTGAGTGTGGGGGGGTGGTATGGTGAGGGGGGTGATGTTTTCTTATTTTTAAATGTAGGCGTTTCTTGTGCCCCCATCAATACAATTTAGATTATATTTGGGGAGGCGGGTTTCCAATTCTACCTGTCGGAGCCAATTCGGGTTGAAGGGGATACAATATACTCAGCGAACGACTGAGACACGCGATAAAAATGTCTTCCCACTCAGGAATCGAATTCGGGTCACTTGCGTGCGACAGCGGAGTGCTTTACGCTACACCACAGACGCAGTCATTTGCAGGTGAAACAGCCTGCACTGTGTGCTTCATGGGTTGTTGGCGGGTGTACTGACGTGGTTTGCTCCTTCTTTCCTATCAAACATCTATCGTTTTTACTCCCTCTTCTTTTTTGTGTTTGTTACTCTCTTGTGACACCTCTAATCTTCGGCACTTATATGACCTTAGTGTGTTGTAAGTGCCGTAAAACTCTTACTAAAACTAAACTGTATGCTTCCTTGGGCGTTGGGAAGGATTCAGAGTGCTGTGGGGTCAGCTGGGGTGACAGTGTAGATTGTACATGGAGCTAGCTGATGAGCGGGGACATGCGCAATACAAATGTTGTTTATTTCCGTTCTTGTTTTGTCCTCCTATATTTAGGTCAAGGACAATTGGTCGCTTTTAAGGACAAGCGGGCTAACCCAGATTTCAGGGAGTTTCCAGAAATCTTGACCTACACCAAAAGTGGGCATTGTCCTACCTATAGGAGAAGTTTGGTTCCATTGGTGGGTATATTTGTTTGGTTATAGAGAAAACTTTCCTTGTCTTTTAAAGAAACTGGACAAAAACTTTACCTTCGATTTTCTCCAAACAGCATTTTTCGGGACAGCCCCCTCGTGCTTAAAAGCGACCAATAATTGATCGAAATCGGTGAAACTGCTGTCTGATGGCTGAGCCTTGAAACATCCAGGAGAACGTTTCATTTTAGAGTGTACGCCTCAACGCCATAGGAGTGACACATACTTTGATCCCCCCCCTAAAAAAAACACCCACCAAATAAATTTTAAAAATACGTCCTTCCGTCTCACATC
>NW_004799269.1:0-1032 GCF_000002075.1 Aplysia californica | reverse complement strand
GAGAGAAAGAGAGAGAGAGAGAGAGAGAGTAACAGGTGGCGGAGTTACCCGGTGCAATCTGGTTATCCGATAGTGAGCGGCGAGAGGAAACTGAGGGCAAGCTTCCCACACTTGGCGGCCTTCTCGCTACATTGGCCGGCTTTTCTTGCTACATTTCGCCGTTTTTTTCTCACGACAATTGGCCGTTTTTTTCTCTCTACAATTGGCCAATTTCTCAACGCCTCGAGAGATACGGACGCACAGAGCGCTCTTGGGTGCAGAGCTTGTGGGTGTAGGGTATTGAGTGCAGGGTTTTGAATGTAGGGTATTGAGTGCAGGGTTTTGGGTGTAGGGTATTGAGTGCAGGGTATTGGGTGTAGGGTATTGAGTGCAGGGTTTTGGGTATAGGGTAATGAGTGCAGAGTATTGGGTGTAGGGTATTGAGTGCAGAGTATTGGGTGCAGGGTATTGAGTGCAGGGTATTGAGTGCAAGGTATTGAGTGCCGGGTTTTAGATTATTGTGTTGAGTGCAGGGTATTGAGAGCGGGGTATTAAGTGCAGGGTTTTAGATTATTGTGTTGAGTGCAGGGTTTTAGAATATTGTGTTGGGTGCAGGGTATTGAGAGCGGGGTGTTAAGTGCAGGGGTTTTTAGGCTTAGGATAATGGGTGCAGGGTATTGTATGCAGGGTATTGTATGCAGGGTATTGGGTGCAGGGTATTGGGTGCAGGGTATTGGGTGCAGGGCTTTAGATTTATGTATTACAGGCAAGGTATGGGATACAGGGAAATGGGTAGAGTGTTTAGGATCGGTGGCTGCTGGGTTTGAGGGTTTTATGTTGAGGTTGTGGTGTATAGGGAGTAGGATTGAAGGCTTTGGCTGCTGGGTTTTACGAAACTCCTGAAGACGAAAACGCTCTCGAATGATGGCGGGGATGACTCGGTTCTTGCTGGTAGAGCGCACGCCTTGTTCCACTTACAGTATGGGGCAAATGACATGTCGAGCTGTTCTACAGCGCTCTCTTGTCCACTCATCTACACTCCGCCAATTCTGT
>NW_004799268.1:13371-21298 GCF_000002075.1 Aplysia californica | reverse complement strand
GGAGAGAGGGAGAGGGAGAGAGAGAGAGAGAGAGAGAGAGAGAGAGGGAGAGAGAGAAAGAGAGATGAAATAGTAGAGGTAATTGCAGAGACAAAAACAATTATTGGCTTTCAAGCAAAAATGAAATTCGCGTCAACCCAAAACACAACCTGAGAACTAGATCTAGAATCTACCTTGAGTCTTGAGCTCGGGAATTTGTTCATATCCGTCTGGGAAGAAATCGCCCGCCCACATAGATCTAGAACTAGAACTAGTCTGAACCAAGTCTTGGAAGCACCACACAGAATTTCTCTACTCAACACGATAGATCTAGGCTACTTCCAAAGCTGTCTCGGTATTCGCTCCAACTTTCCCACGTTCTGTAACTGGCCATCCACCTGTAACGTCAGGTCTTGCACCGTTTTGCACCTGTGTGCACTTCTGTACTGAAAAGGAAGAGGTAAAAAAATGAAGGCGGCGCTAGCTTCAGGCTTGATACTTGATACCGATGGAAGGAAAAATAGTTGATAAGATTGCGTGCTAATGTGTCGTGAAAATGTGCGGGGGTGGTTTTGTTTGTCAGGTTTTGGCCATTGATGTGTAGAAATGCGTGTAGAGCTATTGCACCGTTTGTGTCGTGACAGAAGTAGGTGTGTTCCTTTTGTTGGCTTTCAATGAGGGTTTTTTCGGTTGTTTTTTTTAGTAGAGGGTTTTACGGCGCTCGCAACTGCATAAGGTCATATGAGCGCCAAGGGGTGGGTGTCAACAGAGAAGTCTTTACAGGGAATCAGATTTAGACTGCTCACCTCTCTAGGCTTAGCTTCAACATCACAAAGTCTGCTTCGACTATCAAGGCACTCCGGAAATAGCAGTTCACAAGAGAGTGACAAACATACAAAAGAAGTAGAGGAAAATGACAACAGTAAGGATTAGGAAAGAAAAAGCAGCAGTTCCCTGTTGTAGATCAGGCACAGTTATGAGCATGACATGATGAATCAGCCCATTTACAACTCTACTATGCATGAACGAGAAATGCCCCCCCCCCCCCAATCCGCCGCTTGGGAATGGCCTACAGACACTACTGTCAGTGGCACTGCCCCGGGAGGTGGGGGATGGGAGGGGCTTGGAGGAGGGAGAGGAGGGCCAGTGATTTGCTGACAGTCTTTGTTTCTGAAACACTAATTACCACAAAGTTACACAAGGCACTCTCATCGCAAAGACATCATCTCCCACATCCGAACTTCATGCCTACTGATGGGGCCTATAGATCTACGTTCTCTGATCGTCTAGGATGGGGCCAATCAACGATATACAATGTACGTGTATAAACATTCCGTTGTAAACTTAGATTCAAGTCGGTGACAAGATAGGCCCCAGGCAAATCTAACAAAATAAGAGCTCAGTGTGTAGTGTGTAGTGTGTAGTGTGTAGTGTGTAGTGTGTAGTGTGTAGTGTGTAATGTGTGTAGTTACTTGTCTCTTAATGCAAGACAGCTGAAGTGTGTGGTGATGATTTCCCACAGTATCGGAAAGAAAATAAATTAATAATCTCGTTTGGAAACAGAGAAAGAGAGATTGTGTGATTGAGTGAATGAGTGAAAGAGAGAACGAGAGAGAGAGAGAGAAAAAGAGAGAGAGAGAGAGAGAGAGAGAGAGAGAAAGAGAGAGAGAGAGAGAGGGTGCATACGAGAGAGAGAGAGAGAGAGAGAGAGAGAGAGAGAGAGAGAGAGAGAGAGAGAGAGAGAGAGAGTCGTAGTAACAGCAGCAGCAGTAGTAGTAGTACTAGTACTAGTAGCAGTAGCAGCAGTAGTAGTAGTAGTAGTAGAAGTAGTAGTAGTAGCAGCAGCAGCAGCAGCAGCAGTAGCAGCAGCAGCAGCAGCAGCAGCAGCAGTAGCAGTAGTAGTTGGAGCCGTAGCAACAGGAGCAGTTTCCCTCAAATTGATCAAGTTATCTTGCATTTGCGAATTAGACTATAATGATTTAGATTTATTAATTTTTTTTTGGGGGGGGGGGTTGATTTTGCTGTTCCTTCGTTCAGAAAGTTTTTTTTAAAAGCAAAAATCCTGCCATGCATGTATGTTTACGTCTACTATGAATGCTATCTTGCACCCCAAAATTGTGCATTTGTGAAAAATGTGTTAAGATGGAGGACTAGATCTATGTCCAACACATTGGTTAAAATGTTACGATAATATGGTTATTTTGAAAACTGGAAAATGAATGCATTGATTTTTAGTCTGCTCTTCTTAATATTACGTAATAGACCTTTTCTTTATCTTTAATTGACATATATAATGTGGATCTATCAATGATAGTTGATTTTTTGTGCAAATTGAAATACTGTCATATTTGTCGGTTTAAGAAAAATGTATTGGGTATTTTGAAGACCCAGGAGATAATACATTAACATTTATTTTGATTACTTTTATGTCATGCAAAAGAGCTTTTCTTTCTCTTTGATTTGAGGTATATAATGTGCATCTATCAATTATATGTCAATTTTTATGACATCCTGAAGTTGATGAAATTTTTTTGTTTTTGCCCCCCTTTAGTAAAAATTATGAAAATGGCCTTCTGTTGCCATAAATTTGGTATCAAAATGCTCAGAATGAAAAGTTCGTTTAATATGCGGATTGATTTTTCACTTAAATCCAATATGAAAATTCAGTGTTGTATACCTTGTCTAGTGCAAGGCCAACATCATACTGCAGATCTTTCCAATTCAGCGGAAGTTGCACTTACTTGATGCTCCGTCAGGTCATCCTCACCCAAGGGACAATACTCTTATAATTATTGTGATTTGATTTTTCATGAGTTTTGTACCTTTATATGACTCCACTGGACCGTGACAATCAATGTCAAGTCTGTGACAAAAGAGATTTTTAGAGCTCAGGTTTCTGATAATTAGATAACTGGGTGGTACAATGATATCTTGATGTATTGAAATCACCACTGGAGTCAACGTGATTTAGTTTTCCTTTTTTTTTCTCAAGCGTTTGAGGTGTTGCTGTTTCTTCACTAGATCTAGATCTTTTGGACTACTAGTTGCAGCTTGACCTAGATATCTATATATATCTAATATCTGTAACCCATCTACTTTGTGACCTGTGCTTAGCCTAAATTGCTTCCTTTTGTTTGGACATTTACCTTCTCTTCTTTTATCGTTGTAGCTTTCTTTTAAACAAAAGGGACTTAAGATTCTCGACGTTGCTAGGGAGTTATAAGTGTGAGAAAGAACGGGGAAACCATGAATAGATTTGCCTGAGCCTCGTTTTGGCTGTAAGGCGCCATGTTGGAATTTGAGCATGTCCGGAATAACAACTTGTGCATCACCACAGTGATTCGTTTTGTTTATTTTCCTGTTTCATTTACCGTTTCTCGTGTTCAAGCGGTTTTAACTGTTCTGATTTTATTTCATATGTTGGATGGACTACTCAAGGACAATTGACTTGTTTGTTGACCCCATAGCTTTCTAATTTTTTTGAACATCCGCCACAGAAACTGTTGCCAGCGCAAAGAATAGGGTCAACTCGTGGTCTGGCAGGTAAACTTTGTCCCGAACAACCCGGCCAGGCAACTGCCTACCTCAATGAACAGCTGATTCGATCGAAAGACAAGAATTTCAACAAATTGACAATCAGGTAAGAGGAGTCTGAAAACAAATGCTTTTTAATCTGACGTGCTTTCTTCGTAGGGCCTTCGGAGTTCATTGATTCCCCATTCCCATTTCGCAGAGTCGTGAGTGAGCGCTACTCTTCTGCTGCTTCTGCTTGATGTTTATTTTTTTCCATTCTCAGATAATATCCAGGATAAAATAAGAGGGGCCAAGCTTTGTTACTCAATTTGCGAATAGACACGTCGCTAAAGGTGGATTGAGAGGCACATATCTTAACGCTTATAAAGTCGAGATTGGTTTCGAAACAATGGTTTCTCAATTGCTTGTTTACGTTTTGTTCCTAATGAAGTCGTAAAGCTCATTGGAGGGATGTGTCCAGACAGGCTCTCGCGGGAAGGGCAGTAAGTGACTTCATCTTTTTACTCAATATTCAAACTGAATCGCCCCCCTTTGGAAGGGTCCAGCATAATTTGGTAGTCAAAGAAGGCTACTTTTTAAAATTGTATCAGACTTGAAGAAACAAAATTACAAATAAATTCTGATCTACTGTTCTACACTGGTAGAAATCTAGGAGTTTGTTTTTGTTTTTAGGCATTAGCTTATTGATTTAAATTATGCCTTTTAAATTTAGATCTTTTGATAATGCCAGTATTTTCAATTGAACTTATTTGAATAGTGTATTCTACTGAAGATATTTAAATTTGAGTGTGTACATGTAACCAATTTTTTTAAGAGAGTGAAAAATGGACTGCAGATTTTACACACTTTAGATATTAGAGATTTAAAGTATTATTTACTGAATGTGACAAGTAGAGGTACTGTGGGCAATAGAATTTACATTACCGGGAATGTATTTGATTAGAAAGATCTGCAGATGCAAGCCTGTTAGTAGTGTTAGCCTTACTTGGTGGTCAAACTCTGGTCAGAGCCTGTACTTATTTGTATGAAACGCTAAAGTGCCTAGACTTCATGATGAGCCTCTCAGGTTTTTGTTGTTGCTTCCAGTCTCGTAATTAATTTATTATACGGTTGCTTTTAAGGACAAGCGGGCTAACCCAGATTTCGGGGGTTTCCAGAAATCTTGACCTACACCAAAAGTGAGCATTGCCCTACCTACAGGAGAAGTTTGGTTTCATTGGTGTGTATATTTGTTGTTTGGTAATAGAGAAAACTCTCCTTGTCTTTCAAAGAAACTGAACAAGGGGCTAAAACTTACCTTCGATTTTCTCAATCAGCATTTTTCGAGATAGTCCCCTTGTGCTTAAAAGCGACCATACATGAGTGGATGGTTGGCGGGTGCTTTGATATGGTTTGCTTCTTCTTTCCCGTCCAACTTTTATGGTCCTTATTAAATCTTTCCTCTTTTTCTTTGTAGTATGTTACTTCCTATATACCTCTAATCTTCCTCACTTCAGTTGTGTAGCAAATGCTGTAAAACTCTTACTGAAAGTAAAACTGATGTACATGATACAAGTACTTGTACCTAAGTCGAACCTGTGTAAAGTGGAATCGTTATGTAGCCAGAAAAAATTTATGTCCCGGAAAGGGCAATTTAGTGAGAAGATGGTGGGGGTTCAAAGGCCTAGTCGATGGGATCAAGGGTCACCTGTCGTTGTTCGGTCTGCAAGCCGTGGTCAAAACTTCACACCTCTCAAGTAGTATCCTCTCTGATAATGTTCTACCACCAGTGCTTGCATTTCTCATAACCAATGTTTGACCTGTCAAAAACAGAAACTTTTGAATATCTTCTTTGCTTCCACTCTTAACTCCACCCATCGGTATACTAAGCACAGTCGGCCAATGCCATCTCTCACTGCCATTTAGCAACGATTCGAGGAACTCTTTTTTTTTCGGCTGGCTGTACAATCAGGGCGGCAGGCATTGTTTTGTATGATTGTTCAAACTAATTTCACACCTCTGGCCTCTGGCTACCCATGAAAGTTTCTGTACTGGAGCGCCACTAGAACACTTTTACTGGCACTAGAGAGATTTCATACCCACAGCACCTTGGCCATCTGTACCGCTAAGGGCTCACCTGGATGGGGCGACAGTGAGGCTCGCCTAAGGTAACATCCTGATCTACCCCCAAATTGCACGGTCCCTACTTCCCTTCCAAGCCTGGCGGCGTGGCGTAAAGCTTAGAGCCGGCGGAGCCAAACTTATGGGTTTTGTCTCATATCAGGGATGAGTGGGCAAAACATTTTTCGTCTTAGACCGGTAGATACCCTTGGAAAAGCGCAGATTTTTCTTTTTGTTTCCTCGTTGGACAGGTTTTCGTATATACAGGTAATTAAAGAGGAATTTATCAAGGGGTGGTACGGGGAGATTCCGTAAAGACTTTTTTCTGTACACATGTTTCTGATAAGGCATCGTGGTGAAATGAGCCGCTCGTCAAAATAATGAAATTGAAGAAACAATTGTCTGTTTGGCAACTTTTATCAAATTTTTGTTTCTTGACTCAACAGCTTGTATGTCCATATAAAAACATATTCCATGTGAATTTTACTGAAAAACGTTGATTAAAGCCAGAAAATATGTCATTTAATTTTTTAGTTTTCAAGGACTCTCAAGCTATTGAAATTACGGAAATTTGGCAGTCATTTTCTCGCTAATTTTACCACTGAAACCAGGCGACTCCACATCCTATAATTGCAAATATTTCGACTTCTATTTGAAATAGGTCTAGATGAGTTTTTTTCCATTGAAAACAACAAAAAGGAAGCTTTTTTTTTTTTTTTTTACATAATACCAATAAATAACTCCACATGCCCAAAAATTAACGAACGCCTGATTCCTCCGCATCATGACACATGTCTTTTTTTTTTTAGAACATTACTCTTCTAGGCATTGTGTTTTGTACTGATAAGTCAGGAAAGTAAAGTGAGTCGGTCTACCTGAGATTGAGGGTTACCACGGACCTGCTAAGTACTCAAGTACAATCAGAGAGCCCACCAATTTCTTTCTGTTTTGTTTTTTTTGCCTGTTGAAGAGCCCCTATCAGATTTCCATTATAACATCCTTTTTTTTCTTTTGAATTCACTTTTTATTTGGTACGCAAACTTATTGTAAATGACGCTACTTATTGTAAATGACAGGAAAATATTGTCTTGATACTTTCATAACCGCATTACCACTTTTGCTATGACTATGATCCTGCTGTTTGTTCTGTTGATGACAAGCTGAACTAAGACTGGGGTAGGTGACCGTGGTTGCTGTTGCCATCTGGGAGATCTTGTACTTGGATTGTTTAAGGAGTTTAGAAGACTCTCTTGATCTACCTATCTGGTTCTGTCCCAGCTCCCAGCAGAGATGAGCTGATCGTTCGAAGGTTCCACCTCTCTATGTGTAAGCTTTCAGGGTTTGATGGGGCTTTACGGGCATCAGTAGTGTAGGCCTAGCACTTGAGTACTTTGCTGTCACACACAGGAGGCCTGAGTTTGATTCCCGGATGGGAAGAATTTATATTGAGTATCTTGGTCTGTCTGCTGGGATGTTGTATCCCTCTCAACCCGGATTGGCCCTGACAGGCAGGGTCAGAAACCCACCTCCTAAATAATCTAAATTGTGTGGATGGGGGTGTAAAAACTCCTACCTAAATGATAATATGATGAGGGGTCTAAAAAGTTCAACCCACGGCACCTCCTAATGTGATTGGAAGTATTTTCAGCTTTCCGGCCACGAATCTTTTCTTCTACTGTAACAGCAGCCCATTGATTTTTAATGATAATTATTGTCTGCAGAGGTACCAGGATGGGGATGTTGTTGATGAGCTCAGAAACTGTATCATGATGTCACTTATCATAAGTCTTATGTCACCTTCTCCCTTGATTGCTGGAGTTTTGTGTTTGAAGGGATCAAGCCGCTGTGCACCGAGGAAGTACTGGCTTCACTTTGTTGTCACTCATTGTGTTTGATCAAAGTAATATCTCCTGTCAAAAGTGCCAGGCACGGGGATAGATATAGACTTTTTCAGGGGCTTCTTGTAGCCATAGTTACATTCTTGTTTGCCTTGTGAGAGGGCCTGAGAAAGTGAGTTTTGTGTAATTATATTATAATGATCTTCCGCAATGTGGTTCTTTTTGTGAAAAAAAGGGTTATGTTGACGTCTGGTACAGTCCAGGAGACGCGTGGCGAAATCAGTGGGGACGGGAAATCGTTTCGTTTTGTATGAATTTTGCTTTGCGCGCGTCCTGAATACTTCAGGATACATGTACCAGAGAAAAATCCAAGACCTGAAAAGCCGCTTGCTATGTATATATACATTTTTGTATATATATGTGCATGTTTGGCTTTGTACGTGTGAGTAGTTTTCTCTTCTCTTCTGTCCCAATTT
>NW_004799268.1:11114-12247 GCF_000002075.1 Aplysia californica | reverse complement strand
CCCTCTTTCAATCTCTTTCTTTCTCTCTGTCTTAACCTGTCTGTCTATGTCTTTCCACCTCTATCTGTCTGTCTGTCTCTGTTCTCTCTTTTTCTCTCTCTCTCTCTGTAAACAATGTGCCAAGTTTTGCCCTGGGTTGTTAACAGTTTGTAAAAATATGTCTACCAAGAACTCTATTACTATTACAAGGATTTTTAAATGGAACTGTTTTACCAGACATTTCTTCTGCAAACTTCTGAAACAAAAATTCGTCCACCACGAAATCCAACTTTCAGCTTCCTGTTGGTCTGATAATAAAAATGATTTTCTCCACTCATCCTAAGGCCATTTTGGAATCAGAATGGCAAGTGCAGTAACATATAAATAAGTACATTTAAATGTTGTCAATGTGGGGCCAAAAATGGGTAGGATGAAAACCGGTATGAAGAAATTCAAAAACGAAAAATTGTAGGATGAAAACGAGGTCTCCCTGACAAGATACTGGGATATAATAATACATGTATAATATGTGTATATATATGTACGTGTATATATTATAAATATTATATTATGCACTGCGCGGCCTCACATTATTATGCTTGTACAATGTGATTGTGTGTGTACATGCAATGACGTACGTCGTGTCCTCAGTGTGTGTGTGTGTGTGTGTCTGTGTGTGTGCGCGCGCGTGTGTGTGCGTGTGTGTATGTGTGTGGGTGCGTGTGTGTGTGTTTGTGTGTGTGTGTGAGTGTGTAAGTGCGTGCATTGTGCATGTGTGTGCGTGCGTGCGTGCAACGTCGCCGTGTGTGGTAACGCGCCGGATGGAGTGCGTTCGTTGGCCCCCGGTTGCATCACCATGCCAGTGTGCCCCGCCAAGATGTGCTGACTCAGGGAAATATGACACCTCCCCATCCCACTGTAGCCCAGAGCACGGATTGACTTTGGAGAAACTAGATTAATTATAATCGCCTACATGTAGTATTATTATATTTATCATTATGACCTATACGATTTAACGATTTTAATTTTATTGAAAATGTTATTTTAAAGCTTAAGATCAAAGATAGTATACCCTGCGGTATGGGTATAGTATCTTTGCTAAGAATTTTACCATGAATTTAATTTTTGATATAATTTTAATATGAATATTATAA
>NW_004799268.1:8129-9463 GCF_000002075.1 Aplysia californica | reverse complement strand
ATTTATTTATTAATTAATTTATTTAGTCCATCTGTCTGACTTCTTAGGTGATTGGAGAGCGCCGCTGGTAGTATAGGTCCTACTTCTTTACTTTCCCTCTGTTGTTTCTGTCTGTCTATGACCATTACTGTGTCGGTGTGCTTCTCTTTCCTCAACTCAACAGCCCGTGGATTGACGGTCCGATCTCTAGTAGTGATGCATGTAGGCCTACTACAACAGAACCTTCACTGTGTGTGCTCACAGTGTGTGCTCACGGTGTGGGGCCCGCCTCCTGATTCTATATTTTTCCAGTTTCGTGTGTCTAGTACTAGAATCTAGTTGTAGGGCGACGTTTAGTGCGGATGACCCTAATTCGAATCCCCGAATGGTGTTGCCGAACACGGGTTATTTGGTCGAATTTCCTGTTTTCGTTCGTGGCTGTCGGCGTACTCGGTAGGCTCGCCAACTGTCCCGAATTTCCCGGGACTGTCCCGGATGGGGCATTAAGGAGTTAGACGGAACTTTCACCCACAACGCACACGGCGTCGGTGGTCTAGTGGTTAGGCTACAGAACTCGTGTCGTGAGATTGCGCTGGTTCGGGGTTTCGAGCCTCAGCTCGGTCTGACGTTGTGTCCTCAGGAAAGACACTTTACACGACTTCCCCACTTGGCTCGGTCCTTTCGGAGATGGACGTTAAACTTGGAAGTCCCCTGCCTCTTGAATAACCTAACAGTGTTGATAGAGGCGTTAAACATATATACCATTTTATAATTGCACATACGACGCACTTAAACCAGCACCACTTGGTTTAATTTAGAACGTTGGTGTGTAATGTTCCAATACTGAGTTACCCTCGCCAGGAGTGGCTGAACATGGCAGAACCCCCAGGGGCAGTGAACACTGACTATAGTGTCTTTTGGCCATTCCCAAAGGGGGGACATTTCTCGTTCATGCTCAGTAGAATTGTAAATGGGCTGATTCATCAATGTCATGCTCATAACTGTGCCTGATCTACAACAGGGAACTGATGCTTTTTCTTTCCTGATCCTTAGTATTGTCATTTTCCTCTACTTCTTTTGTATGTTTGTCACTCGTTTTGAAGTCCCCCCCCCAAAAAAAAAACCCCAACAACCAAAATGCAATGCTTTGTTCAGTCATATTATCTTATCGGCGAAGGATGTCACATTCCGAATTCCCAAACCGTAAAAACATTTCTTACAGTGTTGAAAGGGGCGTTCAATCCACGCATTTATTTATTATCTGCATTTGTAATTAGGAGTTAGGAGGGCGCATAGTCGTGCTGGCTAGCACAAAAACTACAACTTACAAAACCAAACCACGCCCTCGTTGGTGC
>NW_004799268.1:2253-5721 GCF_000002075.1 Aplysia californica | reverse complement strand
ACAACAATAACAACAACACAAAAACAGCATCAACAACAACAATAACACAACAACAACAATAACAACAACACAAAAACAACAATAACAACAACACAAAAACAGCAACAGCAATAACAAAAAGAACACAAAAACAGCAGCAACAATAACAACAACACAAAAACAGCAGCAACAATAACATCAATACAAAAACAGCAACAGCAATAACAACAACAACAAACCCAGAACAACAACTGCAACAAACCAAAAAGACCTATTTAACACACCTTCGGTCAAGATGGGTGGTTGGCAGGAGCTCTAGGTTATGGTTTGCTCTTTCTTTCCTGTCAAACATCTGTCGTCCTTATCTCTCCTCCTTGTTTTCTTTATAAGTTCCACATTTTTTGTTGTAACATCTTTTATCTGCGGCTCTTACGTGACCTATCTGTGCTGCAAGTGCCGGAAAAAAAAGAAGCAACTGGTGAAGCAATTGCGGTACGCTCTGAATGAAGCAACCTCGGGGTGACCTTCCCAGTTTAGTGGGTGGTTGGCGGCTGCTCTGGTGTGGTTTGCTCCTTCTTTCCTATCAAACGACTGTCGTCCTTATCTCTCCTTCTTTTTTAGTGCATCTTAGTCTTACTCTTTTGTAAAACGTGTATTCTTCGACATTTATATTATGACCATATTGGGCTGCAAGTGCCTGTTAAACTCGTACTAAAACTAAACATTCCCAGTTCATGACTGGAACATTTTGTTATCTTGACAAGTCGTGTGCCGCTACAGTGTCGCTTTCGAGAGAAAGGGGGGGTGGGGGTGGGAGGGTCGTTAGCCTATTTGGTACCATGCTTTACTACGTAGCAGGTGGCTGTGGTTCTAATCCCAGACTAGGCGTTCGTGAACTGGGGAGTTATTGTGGAGTTTTCAAGGCTCTCAACCAATTTGGCTGGGTCCAGTTGGCGGTGAACGTTAAATCAGGAGGTCCTTTATTGAGTGGATAAAGGCGTGAAGTCCCTTTATTTTTCGGCTGTAAGGGGTGTGCTTTAAAGAAATGTTACTGGGCAAACAAAATAATTTATTATCAGTCCATGTGCATAATGACAGAAAAACAATATTGTATCCTGGTGGGGAGAATGGAGCAACAATATGTAGCAGACCTTCACAATGTCAACATTTGATATGTTTCACAAGAATGCATTCTGCAAAGGAAGAGGCAACGCGTAAAATCCGTTCCAAAATTAACCCGAGAAACCGGTGTGAACAAAGCTGGTTCAAGACAGACCCGTTCATAATTTACGGGTCCACGAGGATACTCACCAATCAAACAGACATACCCACCAATCAAACAGATATACTCACCAATCAAACAGACATACCCACCAATCAAACAGATATACCCACCAATCAAACAGATATACTCACCAATCAAACAGATATACTCACCAATCAAACAGATATACTCACCAATCAAACAGATATACTCACCAATCAAACAGATACATGTATACATGTACTCACCAATGACACCAAACTTCTCCAACAGGTAGGACAATGTCCACTTTTGGTGTAGGTCAAGGTTTCTGGAAACCCCCCGAAATCTGGGTTAGCCCGCTTTCCTTAAAAGCGACCACGTGTACTTATAAACTTATATAGTTCCAGCAAAGATTCCCAACTACTATTCTCGATCTTTGGTCCAAGCCCGCGCGGGCGAAGGTGCATGGTGTGAGACGGCAAAGGGAAGCAGTGAGTTAATTAGTGGGGGGGGTCCCACGTGTGTCTGTGAAGCTGTTGTCGTATTCATTAGCTTAGTCCACCTCGGCGCCTTCTTCCGGTCAGATCGATGGCAGGGCGGGGACTTTGTGGTGCGGCTCTGTCTAACGAGGGCCTCGTGTTTGTTCTTGTCAGCTTTTGTTGCTGTCATTTGTTTGTTTGTTTGTTTGTTTGTTTGTTTGTTGTGGCGTGGGTAGCGTTGTGGTTAGGTTACTACTGGCCCTTAATCGTAAGATTGCGGGTTCGGGGGTTCGAGCCTCAGTGCGGTCCGACTTTGTGTTCTCGGGAAAGGAGGCACGTTACACGGATTGTCCTTTTGTCTCCGTCTTTTTGGAGATGGACGTTAAACTCGGAGGTCCCGCTTAATAACTTAATAGTGTTTTGTATGGGCAATAAACCCATCCCGTTTCCCCATTTGTGTTCGTTTGCTGTTGTTTTTGTTTGTTTCATACGGCTACCTCTTGGACAAGTTATTATGTGTTGATTAACTTGACTTGATATGGGCGTTTAAAGTTATACCCTTTCACATTTTTCATTTTGTAGGGCGGGTGCTCTGGTGTGGCTCTGACAAGGGACTCGTGTTTATCCTTATCAGTTCACTTCTTTGTATACAACGGTCTATTAGCTCAATACCTGTTTTTGAGAAGTCTAAAGTTAAAAATGTTGATTTCACAAAAAGTCGAGCTTTTTCGAATGCAGTTCTTTGAACATCTTGATCACCACTCCGGATAAAACGTACAATTTTGATAGAGCAGATGGAATGTTTGGTTTCTGACCTCTCGGTCTCCTCAGTAACTCAAAACGGCCGAAAATGCCAGACAGAACCTTGTAATTCTAAGCTAGCGAGTTGTTGTTTGTTTGTTTGTTTGTTTGTTTGTTTGTTTGTGTCTTTTAGAATGTTGGTTTGTTTGTTATTGTTGTTTGTTTTGCAGGGTTGCCTCTTTAATAAGATTATAGTGTTGATGTGCACGTTAACTTAAACAAGTGGGTGGTTGGCGGGTGCTCTGGTGTGGTTTGCTCCTTCTTTTCTATCAAACAAACAACAATCGTCTTTATCTCCCCTCCTTCTTTTTTATGTTTGTTCCTGTCTAGGAACACCTCTAATCTTCGGCACTTATATGACCTAATTGTGTTGCAAGTACCGTGAAACGCTAACTAAAACAAACTTAACAATATCACATTTATGTTTAATTTTGTTGAGTGGTTGGGCTGGTGTTTTGGTATTGTTTACTCCTTTCCTGTCCTAAATCTGTCGTCCTTATCTCCCCTCTTTTAAAAAAAAATAAATTATGTAACATGTATTTTCTTGTAACACCTCTAATTTTTGACACCTTTATGACCTAATTGTGTTGCAGGTGTCGTAAAACGTGTATGAAAACTTAAACAAACTGTCCGTTGTGGGTCGTGAGAATGGGAACGCACATGCCGCCTAGCTCACTGATAAAGATCCTGGATTTAGGAGGGGGGGGGAGAGACACGGGTTTCCGCGTACAAAGCATTTTCAAGGAAGGACATCGCCAGGCTATAAGCTTTAACCTTCCGCGTTTTGGTGGCTTTAGTCATCAAAAGAGGCGGTGCGAGAACTGAAATACAATGACATGTAATAATAATATATCACTAATATACTACTATATGGCTGTCGTGGAGCTTTTGCCAACACTGGACATCTTACATTAAAAAACAACAACAATCAAACTAAACAAACAACGACCTTCCTACCCCCCC
>NW_004799268.1:0-1131 GCF_000002075.1 Aplysia californica | reverse complement strand
ACCCACCAGTGACCAGGGAGTAGGCCAGCAGACAGGAACCCCCCAGCCTCCACCAATGACCTGAGCCATCTACAACATCTCTCCTCACGTCTGGCGTTGTACAGCGGAACACTAGAGATTGGAGACCCACCCTCCCAGCTGGTAAGTCGCTACAATATTATGTACATGTACATGTCTCGTACAATCTCTCTGGTTGCACACTCTCTCAGAACATTGTCTCCTTCTTCTCTTCTGGTAGTCTCCTTCTTTTTTCCTGTTTGATGATGTGGTCTACCTTTTTTCCATGTTCCTATTTTGCTGCTGATGCAGCGCTTTGTCGTCAAATGTATTGTTTGAAAGTACGTATGTATGCAGTTGCACATTAATGTGTGATTTTCAGTGTGATTATTGAATTGTGGGTGGTTGGCAGGTGCTTTGTTGGGGTTTGCCCCTTCCTCCCCGTCATATTTCTATCGGTGAGTGGTTGGTGGGTGCTCTGGTGTGCTGCTCCTTCTTCCTATCAAACATCTGTCGTCCTTATCTCTCCTCCTTTTTCGTGTATGTTACTCTCTTGTAGCTCATAATCTATTCTTCAGCACTTGTATGACCTTATTCTGTTGCAAGTGCCGTAAAACTCTATTAGAACTAAATACTTCTATCATTACTCCCTAGTAGTAACACCTCTTTTCCCCGGCACTTATATTTATACATGACGTATTTGTGTTAAAATTGTCGTAGCAAAATTACTATACGAACCTGACCTGACCATCAATGATTTATTTATAGAGGCACCCGCCATTCATGTCTAGGTGCTGTTTTAGCCTCTTTTTCTTGTCTGTGGATTAAAATTCTTTGGTGGGTTTTTTTTTTCAATTTATAGTTTGTTGTTTTGTAAAGTGTTTTACGGCGCTCGCAACTGCATAGGTCATATGAGCGCGCTATTTATAGTTTACTATTACTATACGAAATAAACCAATAAATGAAGTTGAAGTTTTTTTCCTCTTTCATAACCAGTATTGACTTGGGGTAGGAATCAGTACAGGGACCCGAGGTTGCACACGTCTCTCGGTGGGCCTAGACAAGCACCCTACTTGCGTCTGTAGTCTGTGGTGTCGCAGTTAAGAGCTTCGCTATCGCACGCAGGAGACCCCT
>NW_004799267.1:20570-21399 GCF_000002075.1 Aplysia californica | reverse complement strand
GTTTGATAGGAAAGAAGGAGGAAAGATAAGGACGATAGATGTTTGATAGGAAAGAAGAAGTAAACTACTCCACAGAATCTTCCAATTATCCACGAAGGTTTGTCTGTTTGTCTGTTTGTTTGTTTGTTTCTCTGTTTGAGTAAAGAGAAGCACATCGACACAGTAATGGTCATTTCGTGCTCCGAAAAAGTGAGACACACAGACAGACCTACCAGTGGCACAGCGGGTGGTTAGAGGGTGTCACTGGTAGGTCCTACTTCTGTACTTTCCCTCTTTTGTTTCTCCCTGTCTCTTATTATTTTTTATTTATTATAGTAGAGGGTTTTACGGCGCTCGCAACTGCATAAGGTCATATGAGCGCCAAGGGGTGGGTGTCAACAGAGAATAAGTGTTTACAGGGAATCAGACCCACTCTGCCCACCTCTCTAGCTTCAACAGCACAAGGTCTGCTTCAACTATCAAGGCACCCAGTGTCTCTCTTGCTTTATCCCAGCACGTACAGATCTAACCATTATTGTGTCGATGTGCTTCTCTTTACTCAAACAAACCAGGGGTTCCCTCCAACCACCCACACAGACAGACAGAAACAACAGATGGGAAAGTAAAGAGGTAGGACCTACCAGTGGCGCCTTCCAACCACCCACACAGAGAGACAGAAACAACAGAGGGAAAATAAAGAAGAAGTAGAACAATGGCACCTTCCAACAACTCGCAAGGTATATGTGTGTGTGTGCGTATCTCTGTGAGTGTGTGTGTGTGTGTGTGTGTGTGTGTGTGTGTGTGTGTGTGTGTGTGTATCTCTGAGTGTGTGTGTGTGTGGGTGTGTGTG
>NW_004799267.1:15696-18513 GCF_000002075.1 Aplysia californica | reverse complement strand
CCCCCCCCCTTCGTTGCTCACCGTTTCTTTTGTCCTTTCGTGCTTGGCATTTCGAGAAAGTAGTCCATCCGTAGAGTTGATCCTTAGGTATTCTCAGCTACTTTTACTTTTAGTTTTAGTTTTAGTAAGAGTTTTACGGCACTTGCAACACAATACGGTCATATAAGTGCCTAAGATTCGAATTGTTACAAGAGAAAACTTACACAAAAGGAGATATGAGGACAATAGATGCTTGTTTTTTTGTTGTTTGTTTTAGTAGAGGTTTTACGACACTTGCAACACAATAAGGTCATATTAACGCCAGGAGATTAAAGGTGTTACAAGAGAGTAAAAAACAATTAAAAAGAAGAAGGGGAGATCAGGACGATAGATATTCCATAGGAAAGAAGAAGCAAACCACACCATGACCAGAGCACCCACCAAGAGTTTTACGGCACTTGCAACACAATAAGGTCACATAACAGAGTTTCATGGCACTTACAACTAATAAGGTCATATAAGTGCCGAAGATTAGACGTGTTACAAGAGAGTAACAAACACACACAAAAAAAGGAGGGGGGAGATCAGGACGATTGATGTTTGATAGGAAAGAAGGAACAAACAAAACACACCAGAGCACCCGCCAACCACCCACTGTTACCAGAGAGAAACACACACACAAAAAAAGAAGGACGATAGATGTTTGATAGGAAAGAAGGAACAAACAAAACACACCAGAACACCCGCCCATCACCCGCTGAGCTATTATTGTCACTGAAATCCCCTAGAGGGCAGAGGGAGATGGAAAGATTGACTGACGGTATGGTTTGATTGTTGGCTTTTTAACTCTATTCGGGCCGTGATTTATCAGCGTACGGCCGTGTGGTGTTGAAAGCGGTAGTGACAGATTGGGCAATGGTCATGGGTGGGTTAATCACCACTATAAATAGAAACAGAGAGGAAAATAAAGTAGTAGGACCTACCAGTGGCGCCCTCCAACCACCCACACAGACAGACAAACAACAGAAGGAAAGTAAATAAGTAGGACCTACCAGTGGCGCCCTCCAACCACCCACACAGACAGAGACACCAGTGGGACAGTAAAGTAGGACCTACCAGTGGCGCCTCCTATTATAAAAAAAAAAATATATAGTAGAGGGTTTTATGGCACTCGCAACTGCATAAGGTCATATGAGCGCCAAGGGGTGGATGTCAACAGAGAAGTCTTTACAGGGAATCAGACTTACTCTGCTCACCTCTCCAGCTTCAACAGCACAAGGTCTGCTTCGACTATCAAGGCACCCCGGAAATAGCAGGTCACAAGAGTGTGACAAACATACAAAAGAAGTAGAGGGAAATAATAGTAAGGATTAGGAAAGAAAAAGCAGCAGTTCCCTGTTGTAGATCAGGCACAGTTATGAGCGTGACATGATGAATCAGCCCATTTACAATTCTACTGTGCTTGAACGAGAAATGTCCCCCCTTTGGGAATGGCCTAAAGACACTTAAGTCAGTGGCACTGCCCCGGGGGGTGTGGCGCCCTCCAACCACCCACACTGACAGTCAGAAACAACAGAGGAAAAGTGAAGAAGTAGGAGCTACCTATGACGCCCCCCCCCCCTCCCCTAACTTTCCCATTGCTACTTATGATTTAATTCGCGATCACACCACTTACAGAGGTTTTAGTTTTATTAAGAGTTCTTAGTTTTAGTAAGTGTTTTACGGCACTTGCAACACAATTAGGTCATATAAGTGCCGAAGAATAGAGGTGTTACAAGAGAGCAATAAACATAGAAAAGGAGGAGGGGAGATAAAAACGATAGATGTTTGATAGGAAAGAAGGCGCAAACCACATCAGATAGAGCACCCGCCAACCACCCACCACTGACAGAAGCTCGATCCAGAAACGTCAGTGTTGACGATACGATCACACAGGGCCTACCCCAATTTTCCTCACATTGATTTTCGCGTTCAAATTATGTCAAATGTCAAAGCTTTACAGAACTACTTCCACTCATTCTTGACTTTAGCGGCAATTTCTTTCTCCACTCTCCACTCACGGCCTTGCCCTCTTTCAGAAGAATCATTTAGTTTCAGGTTTTAGTTTTAATAAGAGTTTTACGGCACTTTCAACACAATAAGGTCATTTTAGTTTCAGTTTTATTTTTAAAGTAGAAGTCTAAGTGTTTTACGGGAGTTGCAACACATATAAGTGCCGATGATTAGAGGTGTTACAAGAGAGTAAGAAACACAAAACAGGAAGAGGGGAGATATTAAAGACGACAGATGTTTTAGTTTAGTTAGTTTTAGTAGAGGTTTTACGGCGCTCGCAACTGCATAAGGTCATATGAGTGCCGAAGATTAGAGGTGTTACAAGAGAGTAACAAACTCAAAACAGGTAGAGGGGAGATAAGGACGATACAACATGTCTGACAGGAAAGAAGGAGCAAACCACACCAGAGTACCCACCAACCACCCACACACCTCCTTCAATCATACATATTATATCTCTCGATATCTTTTCAAGAAAGACGAGCATAACTTTTTCACCAAACAATAAGACAACAACAAATAAACAAGATTTCATATTTCTCGAATCGTTGCTCACCTTTCTTGTATAATATAGATTCTAGAAGCAGATTCTTTTGATGACACTGGATAATGAAGCAAAATAGGGGGGCCCCCCTTCTGGATGATGTTACTATGTTTCTGTTCGTCTCCCGATCTCGATCGACAAAACGCCCGAACGGCCACATGTCAACTGGCCCACCAAGGCTACTCGGTCCCTGGTTGGTCCCACCAGTGATTGCACGGGTCTCCCAGGTCTCGTGAATCTGT
>NW_004799267.1:6694-12465 GCF_000002075.1 Aplysia californica | reverse complement strand
CCCCCAAAAAAAAAAGATAATAATAGATTGTGTTTATGTGTAATGACCTGGCCTTTCGGCAAAGAAGGAGAGAAGGATAGAAAAGATAATTTATAATAATTTTAGCAAAGCGGTGGTGGAATCAGGCTCTCGTCAATTTTTGGGCATGTCCGAGTTATTGGTATCATCTTAAAGCTTGTTCAATTGTCTTTATTTGGATTATACTTTTTGTTTGAGTAATGAGAATTAAAAGAGTTTAACGGCGCTTGTAGCACTATAACGTCATACTACATGTACGTTTTTTAAGGTTTAGTAGAGGTTTTACGGCACTCGCAACTGCATAAGGTCATATAAGCTTCCAAAGATTAGAGGTGTTACAGGAGAGTAACAAACACAAAAAGAAGGAGGAGAGATAAGGACGATAGATGTTTGATAGGAAAGAAGAAGCAAACCACACCAGAGCATCCGCCAACCACCCACAGGGAGAGAAAAGATATAATATTATACTTTTTGTTTGAGTAAAGAGAAGTAAAATGGTTTTACGGCACTTGTAATACAATAAGGTCATCATAATACATACATGTACTAAGTTCGCAGACTAGAGTAAGAGCGAGGTGTTACAAAAGAGTAACAAAATCCCCAAAAAACCCACAAAAAAGATAGAGGAGAGATCAGGACGATTAGTTTCATGTTCCAGCTCTGTGATCGTTACTAACAGGAGACTTAGAATGATAGAAATGGCAAGTTTACTTTTTTTTTTTAGTAAGACCCACAAAATGAGGCATTCCAACCTTTATCCTGCAACCTTCACCATATTATCTACTAGAGTTTTAATTTTAGTTTTAGTTTTAGTAGAGGTTTTACGGCGCTCACAACTGCATAATGTCATAATAATGAGCGCCATAAGATTAGAGGTGTTACAAGAGAGTAACAAAAAAAAAGAAAAAAAAAGAAGGGGAGATATAGACGATAGACGTTTAATAGAAAAGAAGAAGCAAAAACCACACTAGAGCACCCGCCAACCACCCACACTAGAGTTTGACAATTCAACAAAATAAGTACTCTCGCTCCGGTAAAGCAGCGAACTAATTGACCCTTGACTATAAGTTAAGATCTATTAAACCACTCCAGACTGAAAGAGTGGTTTTATGAAGGCAAACGGATGGCTCTAGAAACTTCGCTGACCTCATTGTTCGCTGCTCGAGAGGGTTGATGACATTTGTGAGGCATCGTGGTGAAATCAGGCGCTCGTCAAAATAATCAAATCAAAGAAACCGACACTTTTCTGCTAGCTTGTCATTTATTTTTCCCCCTTTTTCGAATAATATGTGAAGCAGCGTGGTGGAATCAGGCTCTCGTCAATTTCTGGGCATTTAGAGTTATTGGTATCATCTTAAAGCTTGCTCTGTTGTCTTTATTTGGATGAAAAAAATATCAATTTCTCTTGAATACAAGTCGAGATATTTGCGAATGAAGGAGGCGGGGGTCACCTGTTTTAAGAGGTAAAAATAGGGAGAAAATGGCTGCCAAAGATTAGTTATTTCCTTAGCTTAAGAGTCCGTGGTAACTGAAAATTTACATTTTCTGTGCATTTAATCTACGTTTTTTTAAAGAAGAATCCACATAGAAATGAGTTCTTTAATGGGCATGAAAGGTGTTGAGCCAAAAAACAAAAATATGATAAAAATTTACAAACCTGCGGAAAAATACAAGTTTCTTCACTTTGATTATTTTGACGAGAGCCTGATTTCACCACGCTGCCCAACATATGTGTTTTTGGCCCAACACCTTCTACATCCTTTTATAAGCAGATTTCAGTGTTTTTTGTTTTAGTAATTATTTTACGGCACTTGCAACACAATAAACTCATAATATAAGTGCCGAAGATTAGAGGCGTTCCAAGAGAGTAACCCCATCATCAAATAGTAACAGAGATAAGGACGGCAGGTGTTTGATAGGAAAGAAGAAGCTAACCACACCAAAGCACCCGCCAACCACCCACATTTCAGTGTAGAGGGTGCTGGAAAAAAATTGCTTTAAATCACACACAAAATGTATTACTTGCAGTTTCAAAGAACAATAAACCTTTGGAAGTCTCTGAATTTTGTTAATTAAACACCCATAATTTCAAATGCTGAGGTACGAAAGAGAATCACCAACGCAGTGGGGCAGCATGAAGATCTTCTGACCACAGTGAATAGACGAAAATGAAAATGGTATGGGCATGTCACAAGATCCACAGGATTTGCCAAAACAATCCTGCAAGGAACCGTACAAGGAAAGAGAAGCGCATCGACATAATGATGGTCATTTAGTGCTGGGATAAAGTAAAACAGACAGACAGACAGAAATAGCAGAGAGAGACAGAGAGAGAGAGAGAGAGAGAGAGAGAGAGAGAGAGAGAGAGAGAAAGAGAGACAGACAGACAGACAGAGAGAGCGAGAGACCGAGAGAGCAAGCGAGCAAGCGAGAGAGAGAGAGAGAGAGAGAGAGAGAGAGAGAGAGAGAGAGAGAGACAGACAGACAGACAGACAGACAGACAGACAGACAGACAGAGAGAGCGAGAGACCGAGAGAGAGAGAGAGTCAGAGAGAGAGAGAGCGAGAGCGAGAGAGATAGAGAGAGAGTCAGAGAGAGTAACAAAGTAAAGATGTAGAACCTACCAGTGGTTTTGTTTGTTTGTTTGTTGTCGTTGTTGTTATTTTTTTGAGTAAAAGAAGCACATTATCGACTTGTTGCTTGGCTCCTTTCAAGAACCATAAAAAGCAAGAAGACTGTGAGCCTTGACCATAGCATTATACGGCATTTTGGTGATGCCAAAAGGTGCATCTTTGGGATGGTTTCGTTTTATTTTAGTTTCAGTAAGTGTTTTACGGCACTTGCAACACATTAAGGTCATATAAGTGCCGAAGATTAGAGGTGTTACAAGAGAGTAACAAACACAAAAAAGAAGGAGGAGAGCTCCGGACGATAGATGTTTGATAGGAAAAAAAGGAGCCAACCACACCACAGCACCCGCCAACCACCCACTGGGATGGTTTGAAAATTGAACATTCTCAAAATTTTAGACAAAAGTGGATTGCTCGCATCAGCAATGAATAAAAATGCTCCAAGCCACTGAAAAAGAATTTCTAATGAAGAAAAAAATCTCTTAAACATGACGTCATCGTGTTTTGCGCTCTGCGGCATTTCAAAACTTCCCCATAAACTTCAACACAAAAAAAACTATTTGAGTTACGACGTGGTGGAATCAAGCTCTCGTCAATTTTTGGGCATGTCGAGTTATTGGTATCATCTTTAAAGCTTGTTCAATTGTCTTAATTTGGATTTTATAAAATATCCATTTATCTTGAATACAAGTTGGGATATTTGCTCGAATGAAGGAGGTGGGGGTCACCTGGTTTCAAAGGTAAAATCAGTGAAAAAATGGCCGTCAAAGATGAGTTATTGCCTTAGCCTGTGGAAACTGAAAATTTATCTTTTTCGTGCCTTTAATCAATGTTTTTCAGTAAAAATCCACATAGAAACGTGTTCTTTCATGGGCATGAAAGGTGTTAAGCAAAAAAAAAAATTCAAAAATTCAAAACAAAATAATTAACAAATCTGCGGAGAAATGCCAGTTTCCTCACTTTACTTTGATTATTTTGACGAGAGCCTGATTCCAGCACGTCATGACACATATTTTTTTATCCGGAGCTTGAAAGAGACATGGCCGATCGTGACGCGAGCGGGAATTCCCGGATCTGCCAGCGAGGGAGATGGGCGGAGAGAGGGAAATTGATGGGGGCCGTTAACGATAAGAGAGAGACAGAGGAGTAATTGAACGTCTTCGTGAGAAGACACGTTTTACGCCCTTTCTAAAAACAAATGAAATGAAATAAATTTTTTAAAAACCCAACCCAAAACAAAACAAAAACAGTAACAAGAAACAAAAAAGGGAAAGAAAAATCAAAAATGAAATAAATTATTTTAAAAAACACAACCCAAAACAAATACAGAAACAAAAACAGAGACAAAAAAGGGAGAGAAAAAAAATTAAAGAAAAAATAATTGCAAGACGAAAAATTTTTTTTTTTAAATAAAGAAATAATCATTAATAGCCGGTTCATGTTTTTATGCTTATGTTTATTATGTGTGTTTTGTTTTTTAAAAACATTTGTAATTGCTATTTAATCGCTATGCTGCTTTGGGGGGGGGGGGGGGGGGGGGAGTGTTCAGGCTGCATCAATGTTTGGAAAGTATTTGGATAAAATGTTATCGTTTATTGGGAGCTAGATCTAAAGCCAACTGCTATGAATTTTCTGATTGTAAATATTGTTTTACGATTAAAATTTTTTTTTTACACCTCTTTGACATAATTTAGAATCATTAAAGGGAAGCAAATGAGGTAGTGCTTGATGAAGCCCACGTGGGACGCTCAATGTTAAAAACAATCAGGAAACGACAAATGCAGTTTTTGGGATACCTGAATAGACGTAAGGGTCTTGAACATCTAGCTCTCACTGGCAAAATTGAGGGCAAGCGAGGCAGGGGTAGGCCCAGAACAACATACTTAGGGAACCTAAACAAATGGGTAACAGGGAAAGATCAGGGAAACGTAGCTTTTTTGAGAGCATCCGAGCAAAGGAATGAAAGGAGAACCATGATCGCCGATGTCTGTCGCAGATCTGGCACTGGATGATGAAGAAAGGGAAGCTCTTTGCGTCACCCACTGCTATCATTGCCAATAAAATGGACAGAGTTAAGGTGAACTTGGTCTTTTTAGCAAGAGTTTTACGGCACTTGCAACACAATAAGTTCATATATAAGTGCCGAAGATTAGAGTTGTTACAAGAGAGTAACAAACACAAAAAAGAAGGAGGAGAGATAACGACGATAGATGTTTGATAGGAAAGAAGAAGCACACCACACCAGAGCACCCGCTAACCGCGCCCACGTGCAGACTTTTTGCGAACAAAGTTGCCTTACTTGGGTGACAAACAATAACAGCGAAACTTGCTTCAGAACAAAGACTGTAGCGCCATATTATGTGAACCAATGCGCGAACTTCCGCGCAAAGACTGCAGCGCCATATTATGAACCAATGCGCGAACTTCCGCGCAAAGACTGCAGCGCCATATTATGAACCAATGCGCGGACTTCCGCAGACACTTTTTTGGCTGAGTGAACTATCTTGTTATGAACGACCTTTTATCCTCACTACGTCTTCTGCTTGGAAAGAGGAAGCTCTGATAGACTATATCTTTTGGCAGACGATTATGTGTGTGGCATGGGGGTGAGGGACGGGAAGGTGTTCGTCAAAATAATGAAATCAAAGGAATGAGCATTTTTCAGCCACTTGGACAACTTTAAGCACAATAATTACTACTTTTTTTTTGTCTTAACACCTTTCATATAAATTCGACAAGAGATATATGTGTGGATTTTTACTGATAAACGTTGATCAAATGCACAGAAAATATAAACAGCTTGCTGTTCCAGGAGCACTGAAGCTTTTCGAAATTAATACACATTTTGGCGACCATTTTCTCGCTATTTTTTACCTCTGCCACCAAGCGACCGTCACCTCCTTCAATCGCAAGTACTATTTGGACCGTAATTCATCATAGATTGGGTTTTTTTTTCTCTCAAAAGAACGACAAACAAACAAGCTTTGAGATAATAATGACAGTTCGATAATACTACGGCAAAAAATGGTTTGACGAGCATCTGATTCCACCGTGTCGGCACACAATCTGATTTCTCTCTCTCTCTCTCTCTCTCTCTCTCTCTCTCTCTCTCTCTCTCTCTCT
>NW_004799267.1:4708-6024 GCF_000002075.1 Aplysia californica | reverse complement strand
TCTCTCTCGATTGTCTAGTTCACCCATCTTGAAGATCTATCTTTTCGGGTTCAGTGACCGGAACTTAACCTAGGTCCTTTCAGGAAGAAATCTGAGAATCTGGGAATCTTAGTGTGTGTGTGTGTGTGTGTGTGTGTGTGTGTGTGTGTGTGTGTGTGTGAATATTTGTGTGTATGTGTATGTGTGTGTGTGAGAGTGTATTTGTGGGTGTTGTGTATGTGTGTGTGTGAGAGTGTGTGTGTGTGTAAGTATTTGTGTGTATGTGTATGTGTGTGTGTGTGTGTGTGTGTGTGTGCTTGTTTGTTTGTTTGTTTGTTTGTTTTTTGGGAGTAAAGAGAAGCATGTCGACACACTAATGGCCATTTAGTACTAGGGAAAAGTAAGACGGGGAGATTTAAATAACAGAGGGAAACCGAAGAAGTAGGAACTGCCAGTGGGGCCCTCCAACCATTAACGAAATGTGAGACAGCGTGATGGAATCAGGCTCTCGTCAATTTTTGGGCATGTAGAGTTAATGGTATCATCTTAAAGCTTGTTCACTTGTCTTTATTTGAATGAAAAAAAGTATCCATTTATCTTGAATATAAGTTGAGATATTTACGAAAGAAGAAGGTGGGGGTCACCTGTTTTCAGAGGTAAAAATTAGTGAGAAAATGGCCGCTAAAGGGCTAAAGGTTAGTTATTACCTCAGCTTAAAAGTCCGTGGTAACTGAAAATTTAAATTTTCTGTGTCTTTAATCAACGTTTTTCAGAAATATCCACACAGAAATGAGTTCTTTAAAGGGCATGAAAGGTGTTGAGCCAAAAAACAAAAATGTAATAAAATTCACAAACCTGCGGAAAAATGCAAGTTTCTTCATTTTGATTATTTTGACGAGAGCCTGATTCCACCACGCTGCCTCACAAATCTTAGAGACTTGACTTGGGTTTTTAAAAATATTATTTGTTTGAGTAAAGAAAAGAACATTGACACAACATTGGTCAAATAATTAGTGCTTGGAGAAATAGTTTATAGTGAGGTAAAAAATTCATGGTGCGACTTATTTTCAAATATCTTCTCAACTATCGAACATAGGTTCTCCAATTTTTGCACAATGACTTGTATCAATTAACAGATCAACATTTTTGTAAACACTTGCAAGCTGTATTCTAGAAAATTCCTTAATAAATACTAATAAAAAATCGAAGTGGGTGGTTTCTGCAGATTTTGAAATGTTTACAACTGGGGCAATGTTGCTTTTAATACCAAGTCCGTCAGGTTTTTCTAATCGGGACATTATGCTTATTGAACGCATGTTTTGAGAGCCATTAGTGCA
>NW_004799267.1:0-1574 GCF_000002075.1 Aplysia californica | reverse complement strand
AGGAGGGGAGGAGGGGAGGAGGAGGAGGAGGAGTGAGGATTGGAAGAAGAAAACAAAGCATAAACACTCACCTGCTGAACAGATCAATGTTGAAAAAGACGTATTCGCCGTTGTCGAAATTGAGCTCGTGGGCCTTGATCATAATCTCTCTCACTGCCTCTGTTGACGCACACAACACGATAACTGCAGAGAGAAAGAAGGGGGGAATTTCAATAAAGATGGAAAGAAAAAAAGAAAAATATAAAAGAAAGAAAGAAAGAACAACCTGTGTGTATTATGCACATAAAATACTAAAGCGGAATGGAAGAAGGAGGGAATTTCAATAAAGATGGAAAGAAAAAATAAATCATAGAAAGAACAACATGTGTGTATGTACATAACACACTAACTGCGGAGAGAAAGAAGGGGGAAATTTAGAAAAAAAGATGGACAGAAAAATTGAAGAAAAAAAAAAAAGAATGACTGAAAAATGAAAAGAAAAAGACAGTCGTGTGGACAAACATAAAACAATAACTGGGATGAGAAAGACGGAACATTTTCAATAACGATGAAAAGAAAACGAAAAACAAATTTTTTTAAAAGTAAAGAAAATAAAAGAAAGTAGAAAACCACGAGCGCACTTTTAGCACGATGTCTGTGGATAAAACATCGGACAAGTTTAAAGATTAAAAAAAAAAAAGAATGAAAAATTAAATAAATGAGAAATGGACAAGAATGAATGAAAAAACAAAAGTAAATAATCTTGTTAACACGCACAACACACAAAAACTGAGGTCTGAGAAAAACAAAACAACAAAAAAACTGGACATTTAAGCAGAAACTAAAACAAAATGAAAAACAAAATGAAAAACAAAATGAAAAACAAAATGAAAAGCAAATACAGTTGTTTGTTTGTTTGTTTGTTAGTTTGTTTGTTTGTTTTGGTAAAGAGAAGCACATAGACGCCTTGCTCGTCCTTTCTCCTCTGTTGTTGTCTGTCTATCTTTATTACTCTCTTTTCCTGCACTAGATCTTCGTGCAGGGAGATGAAAACACGGATAGACAGAAAGAAAAAAACCTCTTGTTTTTCGGACAGGACATCAGCGTTACATTTATATATACATGTTTATATGAAGTACACCATCTTCACAGAGGAGGAGATAAAGTTTCAAATCAACTCCAAAAGCAATAACAACAGCCATTATCTCGAAGCAGCAACAGCAACAACAACAGCAACAATAACGATATCATCAACAACAACAACAACAACAACAACAACAACAACAACCAAACAATCATAACAGTAACATATCAGAGTGAATATTTGTATCACACAACTGCCTTTAACGCAACTAATTTTAAAAAACCTACACAACAACAACAACAACAACAACAACAACAACAACAACAACAACAACAACAACAACAGCAACACAGAAAGAATATTGATATCACATACTGTATGCTTCCCGGGAAGCTGAGAATGTTTCTAAGTGTTCTGTGGTGTGCTGGGGTAATAATATAGTGTAAAGCGCATAGAGCTTGCCTTCGAGTGGGGACATGCACTATGCAAATGCTATTTATTATTATTATTA
>NW_004799266.1:40038-42073 GCF_000002075.1 Aplysia californica | reverse complement strand
CAAAAGCAATGTGCAGGCCAATTTTGGTGCTTGTATGACAATGTGAATGAACCACAGAGGCACAGATATACCAAAGAGCCCGTAAATGGCCGCCATCTTGGAAAATGGCCACCATATAGGATTTTCACGTGGTAAACGTTCGTTTTATGAAACAACAGCCCAAAAGTAATATGCATGCCAATTTTGGTGCTTGTACTTGTATGACAATGTGAATGATTTTACACTTAGCTGCCCCACTACAGAGCTCAAAGCTTACAACACTTTCCTGTCCTAGCTGGAATATTTCTGGGAAAGCAGGATGTGTCTTTTCTGTCTTCCTTTGCTTGATCTCAGGGGTCGTCGACTGGATGGTTCTTCAACCTGCTCTACACTGAGTTTTGCCTACCAGTACCACAGTACCAGTAATAGTAGTAATACCACCATGTTTCCTAGTAGTCGACACAGTAGGGTAGGGGCCTTGGCTTCAGGCAGCCATATTCCGACATGGGAGGCCTGCCCAGAATACCCTGCTCCACAAGATTTGTTGTATGCTGACCTAGAGTAGACAAGTTTCAGTTCTGAGAGAAATTACTTTAGAATTTTGCTCGGGTGACGGCTGGAGCCTACTCTTCTTTTTGATTTTCGGGACAGCGAGGGATCTTTAACGTACACATTGTGCGCACGGGACCTCCGAGTCTTTTTGCCCATATGTGAGAGAGGGCTAGGTGTTCGGTCTAACTTAGGCTACGTAAGATCAGGGGTGTGGCTGAAAGACTGCGGTAAGATTGTCACTTGTAAGAAGCAGCCAGGATAAGCAGGACATGTGGAGAGAGGGGGGGGGGGGGGGCAGAAAGTGTAGATGAAGACTTCAGCAAACAAATGACAGAACGTGGCGAAAGAACAGGAAACGTGAAGGTGAAAGGAAAAATGTTGGAGAAGAAATTTTTCCGTGAAAGTTTCTGTATCAGGCTTCGAACCGGGACCTATTGAATGAGACACGAACATCGTAGATCTACCTCTAGACCACGAGAGCCCACTTGGTGTTGATTTCATTTCTTAAAAATATGGCAAGTTTACAAGTCAGTCTGGTTTTAGTAATATTAGTAAGTTTTCTGTCACTTGCGACACATAAGGTCATATTATATAGTAGGCCTACAAACAAGTGCCCAAGTTTTAAAATGTTACAAGAGGTAACATACCCCAAAAAAAGGAGGAGAGATAAGGAAGATAAATGTTGGATGCGAAAGAAGCAAGCAAACCACACCAGAGCACCCGCCAACCACCCACAAATTTGTAAAGTATTTGGAGCCTTGAACGACCAGACAACATAAACATGAGTGTATGTAGCAGGGACAAATGGTGAACACTTGGCCACACAGTTGGCCCGCCAGTCTACAGGGACAAATGGTGAACACTTGGCCACACAGTTGGCCCGCCAGTCTACAGGGACAAATGGTGAACACTTGGCCACACAGTTGGCCCGCCAGTCGATAAGGTACAACATAAGAGCATCAAATCATCGATGTAACATAAGTGACAGTCTACTGTAGTCTACAGGCACAACATGAGACCATCAAATCATCGATGTAACATAAGTGACAGTCTACAGGCACAACATGAGAGCATCAAATCATCGATGTAACATAAGTGACAGTCTACAGGCACAACATGAGACCATCAAATCATCGATGTAACATAAGTGATAGTCTACAGGCACAACATGAGAGCATCAAATCATCGATGTAACATAAGTGACAGTCTACAGGCACAACATGAGACCATCAAATCATCGATGTAACATAAGTGACAGTCTACTTGTAGTCTACAGGCACAACATGAGACCATCAAATCATCGATGTAACATAAGTGACAGTCTACAGGCACAACATGAGAGCAGCAATATTTTTTTAGCTCATCCCCAGAATTTTCTAGCTCATCCCTAATATTTTCTAGCTCATTCGTAATAATTTCTAGCTCATCCCTAATATTTTCTAGCTCATTCGTAATAATTTCTAGCTCATCCCTAATATTTTCTAGCTCATTCGTAATAATTTCT
>NW_004799266.1:23239-39938 GCF_000002075.1 Aplysia californica | reverse complement strand
GCTGTTCTCGTATTTCTTGAGTGTTGATGCACGGTCAACTCTTTCTCTCTCCGGCTCTAATGTATCTCTCTCTCTCTCTTTCTCTCTCTCTCTCTCTCTCTCTCTCTCTCTCTCTCTCTCTCTCTCTCTCCCTCTCCCTCTCTCTCCCTCTCTCTCTCTTTCTCTCTCTCTTAATAATATCCGTCTCTAGCTCATCCCCATTATTCTACAGTATTTTCTAGCTCATCCCAAATATTTTCTAGCTCATCCCCATTATTCCACAGTATTTTCTAGCTCATCCCAAATATTTTCTAGATCATTCTTAGTATTTTCGAGATCAACCCTAATGTTTTCTAGCTCACCCCCAGTATTTTCTAGATCAAACCTAACATTTTCTAGATCATCCCCAGTATTTTCTAGTTAATCTTAAGTATTCTCTAGCTCATCCCCATTTTTTAAAAATGTCATCCCCAATATTTTTATCTCATCCACAATATTTTCTAGATCATCACCAGTATTTTGTAGCTAATCAATCATAGTTTCTAGCTCATCACTAATATTTTCTAGCTCATCTCCAATATTTTCTAGCTCATCCCCAGTATTTTCTAGCTCAACCCATATATTTTCATCCCCAGTATTTCTTAACTCATCCCCAAAATTGTATAGCTCAACCCTAATATTTTCTAGCTCATCCCCACTATTTTTTCGCTTAATCACAGTATTTTCTAGCTCCTCCCAAATATTTGTTTTGCTCCTCGACACTATTTTAGACGATTTCAATTTTCCATAGATTTGTATATCTCATCCCTAACATTTTCTAGCTTATGCCCCAATATTTTTTTTTATCTCATCCGAAATATTTTCTAGCTCATCCCTAATATTTTCTAGTTATATCCCAGCGTTTTCTAGTTCATCCACAATAATTTATTTTCTAACTAACCCCTTGTTTTTTAGCTCATCCTCAGTATTTTCAAGCTCATCCACAGTATTTTCTAGATCATTCCCAATATTTTCTAGCTCATCCGTAATATTTTCTAACTCATCCCCAGTATTTTCGAGCTCATCCTTAATATTTTTTAGCTCACCCGTAGTACTTTCAAGCTTATCCGTAATATTTTCAAGCTCATCACTAGTATGTTCTTGCTTATCCCTATCATTTTTTAGCTTATACCAAAATATTTTCTAGCTCATCTATGTTATATTCTAGCTCTTCCCCATTGATTTCTAGCTCATTCCTAATTTTTTCTAGCTGATCTAATATATTTTAAAGCTCATTCATAATATTTTTAGCTCATCACAAATATTTTCTAGCTCCTCCCTAAGATTTTTAGCTCATCCCTAATATTTTCTAGCTCATCCCTGATATTTTCTAGCTCATTTCCAGTACTTTCTAGCTAATTTATAATATATTCTAGCTCATCTTTAATATTTTCTAGATCATCACTTATATTTTCTAGCTCATCCCAAATATGTTCTAGATTATTCCTAATATTTTCTAGCTCATCCCAAATATTGTTTTAGATCATCCCAAATATTTCAAACCCATTCATAATATTATTATGTTCCTGCTCATCCAAATATTTTCTAGCTCATCCCTTATATGTTCTAGCTCAACCCTAATATTTTTAGTCCATCCCCAATATTTTCTAGCTCATGCCCAATATTCCCCTGACGATTCTATCTCATTCCCAATATATTTTATCTAATCCACAATATTTTATTGCTGATCCCCAGTTTTGTTTAGCTTATCCTTAATATGTTCTAGCTCATCCCTAATAATGTTTAGCTCATCCTCAGTATTTTTCAGTTGGTCCGTAATATTTTCTAACTCATCCTCAATTTGTTCTGGTTCGTTCCTATTATTTTCTTGCTCATTTCAAATATTTTCTAGCTCATCCCCAGTATGTTCAAGCTTTTCACTGTTATTTTCTGGCTCATACCAAATATTTTGTAGCTCATCCCTATTATTTTCTAGCTCATTCCTTCCCAATTTTTTCTTGCTCATCCGAAATATTATTTTCTAGCTCATCCCTAATATTTTCTAGCTCATCCCCGATATCTTCTAGCTCCTCCATAATACATTCTAGTTCATCCCAAATATTTTTATCACATCACAAATATTTTCTAGCTTCTCTGTAATATTTTAAATCAAATCCAAAACGTTTTGTAGCAAATCCTCAATATTTTCTAGCACACCCCCAATATTCCCCGGACTTTTCTATCTCATCCCCAGTATTTTTTAAAATCTCATCCACGGAACATTTTCTAGCTCATCTCTAGTATTTTTTTTAGCTCATCCCCAATATATTTTAGCTCATAAATAATATTTTTGGTCACATCCCAAATATTTTGTAGCTCAACCTCAATATTTTCTAGCTCATACCCAATATTCTCTTAACTTTTCTATTTTATCACCAACATTTTTTATCTAATCCACAATATTTTCTAGCTGATCCTCAAAAATTTTCAGCTCATGCCTAATATTTTCGAGCTCAGTCCATTATTTACCAGCTGATCCGTAATATTTTCTAGCTCATCGCTAATTTATTCCAGTTCATCCCTATTTTTTTTTTTAGCTCATTCCAAATGTTTTAAAACTCATCTCAAATAATTTCTAGCACATTCATAATATATTCCAGCTCATCCCTATTATTTTCTAGATCATCCCTAATATGTTCGAGCTAATCAAAAATATTTTCTAGCTTATCCCTAGTATTTTTATCACATCCCAAATATTTCGTAGCCCATCCGAAATAATTGCTAGCTCATCCCCAATATTCCCCAGACTAATCTATCTCATCCACAATATGTTATTTCTCATTCCAAATATTTTCTAGCTGATCCCCAATATTTTCTAGCTCATCCCTAATATTTTTTAACCCATCCCCAGTATTTTCTAGCAGATCCGTAATATTTTCTAGCTCATACCTGATTTATTTTAGTTCATCCTTAATTTTTTTTAGCTCATTACAAATATTTTTTAAAACTCATCTCAAATATTTTTTAACACATCCATAATATATTCTAGTTTCATCACTATTATTTTCTAGATCATCCCTAATATTTTCAAGCTCATCAAAAAAAAATTCTAACTCACCCCTAATATTTCTTAGGTCATCCAAAATATCATAATATATTCTAGCACTTCCCTAATATTTTTATCACATCCCAAATATTTAGTAGTCCATCCGAACTATTTTCTAGCTCATCCCCAATATTTCTCACACTTATCAATCTCATCCACAATATTTTATTTCTCAATCCAAATATTTTTTAACTGATCCCCAATTATTTCTAGCTCATCTCTGGTATTTTTTAACTCATCCCCAAAATTTCCCAGCTGATCCGTATTATTTTCTAGCTCATCATAAATGTGTTATAGCTCAGGCCAAATATTTTAATATTTTCAAGCTCATCAAAAATATTTTCTAGGATATCCCTAATATTTTTTTTAGCTCATCCCAAATATTTTCTAGCTCATCCCTGATATTTTTTAGGTTTTCCTAAATATTTTCTACCTCATTCATAATATATTCTAGCTCTTCCCCAATACTTTTATCAGATCCCAAATATTTCGTAGTCCGTCCGAAATATTTTCTAGCTCACCCCCAAAACTTATCTATCTCATTTACAATATTATATTTCTCAATCCAAATATTTTCTAGCTGATCCATAATTATTTCTTGCTCATCCCTGGTATTTTTAAACTCCTCCCCAGGATTTCCCAGCTGATCTGTATTTTTTTATAGCTCATCATAAATATTTTATAGCTCATCTCAAATAGTTTTTAGCTCATCCCTAATATTTCTTTAACTCATCCAAAATATGCTCTAGCTTATCCACAATATTTTCCAGATCATCCGTAATATTATTTAGCATATCCCAAATATTTTTTCACTTATATATAATATATTCTAGCCCGTCCCCAATATTTTCTAGGTCATCCCCAATATTATTAGCTCGTCCCTAATACTTTTTTTTATCGCATCCCTAATATTTTGAAGCCCATCCTCAATATTTTCTAGCTCATTCCTAATATTTCTAGCTGATCCGTAATATATTTTAGCTCATCCACAATATGCTCTAGCTCATCCATAATATATTCTAGCCCATCCACAATATTATCAAGCTCATCCCCAATATATTTGAGCTTATCCCTAATATTTTCCAGTTCATCATTAATATTTTATAGCTCATCCCAAATATTTTCTAGCATGTCCCAAATATTTTTTAGCTCATCCACAATATGTTCTAGCTCATCCCCAATACTTTATAACTCACCCCAAATATGTTCTAACACATCCATAATATATTATAACCCACCCACAATATTTTCTAGCTCATCCCCAATATATTTAAGCTCATCCCTAATATTTTTCAGATCATCATTAATATTTTATAGCTCATCCCAAATATTTTCTAACTTATCCCAAATTTTTTTTTTTGCTCATCCCAAATATTTTCAAGCTCATCCTTAATATTTATCAGCTCATCCCAAATACTTTCTAGCTCATCCCTAATACTTTTTAGCTTACCTGTAGTACTTTCAAACTGATCCGTAATACTTTCTAGCTCATGTCCAGTATGTTATAGCTCATCCCAAATATTTTCTAGCTCATTCATAATATATTCTAACTCATCCTCAATATTTTCTAGCTCATCCCTATTATTTTCTAGCTCATCCCAATTATTGTCTAGCTGATCCCTAATATTTTCTAGAGTTTCCCAAATATTTTTTAGCTCATAAATAATATTCTTTATCACTTCCCAAATATTTTGTAGCCCATCCCCAATATTTCCCTAATTTTACTATGTTATCCCCAATATTTTTTTGTCTCATCCCAATATTTTCTAGCTGATCCACAATATTTTTTTAGCTCAGCTCTAATATTTTTTAACTCATCATCATTGTTTAAGAGCTGATTCGTAATATTTCTAGCTCATCCCTAATTTATTCTAGTTCATCACTAGTTTTATTTAGCTCGTTACAAATATTTGTTTAAACTCATTTCAAATATTTTTTTGCACATCCATAATATATCTTAACTCATTACTATTATTTTCTAGATCATCACTAACATTTTCAAGCTCATCAAAAATATTTTCTAGTTTATCCCTAATACTTTTTAGCTCATCTCAACAATTTTCTAGCTCATCCCTAATATTTTTAGGTTATCCAAAATATTTCCTACCTCATTCATAACATATTCTAGCTCTTCCCTAATATTTTTATCACATCCCAAATATTTCGTAGTCCATCTGAACTATTTTCTAGCTCATCCCCAATATTCCCCACACTTATCTATCTCATCCGCAATATTTTATTTCTCAATCCAAAAATTTTCTAGCTCATCCCTAATTATTTCAAGCTCATCCCTGGTATTTTTCAAACTCATCCCCAGAATTTCCCAGCTGATCCGTATTATTTTCTAGTTCATTATAAATGTGTTTTAGCTCATGCCAAATATTTTCTAGCTCATCCCTAATATTTTTAGCTCATCCAAAATATTTTCTAGCTTATCCACAATATTTTCTATATCATCCCTAATATTATTTTGCATGTCCCAATTACTTTTCCACTCATCCATAATATATTATATCCCATCCCCAATATTTTCTAGGTCATCCCCTATATTTTTAGTTCATCCCTAATATTATTTTTATCACATCCTAAATATCCTATAGCCCATCCCCAATATTTTTAGCTCATTCCCAATATTTCCCAGATTTTTTATTTCATCCCCAATATTTTTTATCTCATCCACAATATTTTCTAGCTCATCCCTAATATTTTCTAGCTCATCCCTAATAAATCCTAGCTCATCCCAATTATTGTCTAGCTAATCCTTGATATTTTCTAGCTCATCCCAAATATTTTTAGCTCTTAAATAATTTTTTTTAAACATCCCAAATATTTTGTAGGCCATCCCCAATATTTTCTAGTCCATTCCCAATATTCCCCTAACTTTTCTATGTTATCCCCAATATTTTTGTATCTTATCCCAATATTTTCTAGCTGATCCTCAATCCTTTTTAGTTCAGCTCTAATATTTTTTAAACTCATCCCCATTATTTCAGAACTGATCCGTAATATTTTCCAGCTCATCCCTAATTTATTCTAGTTCATCCCTAATTTTTTTTTAGCTCGTTACAAATATTTTTAAACTCATCTCAAATATTTTTTTGTACATCCATAATATATTCTAGCTCATCACTATTATTTTCTAGATCATCCCTAATATTTTCAAGCTCATCAAAAATAATTTCTAGCTTATCCCTAATTATTTTTTTTAGCTCATCCCTTTAATTTTCTAGCTCATCTCTAATATTTTTAGGTCATCCAAAAGATTTTCTACCTCATTCCTAATATATTCTAGCCCTTCCCTAATATTTTTATCACATCCCAAACACTTCGTAATCCATCCGAACTATTTTCTAGCTCATCCCCAATATTCACCACACTTATCTATCTCATCCACAATAATTTATTTCTCAATCCAAATATGTTCTAGCTGATCCCCAATTATTTCTAGCTCATCCCTAGTATTTTTTTAAACTCATCCCCCGTATTTCCCAACTGATCCATATTATTTTCTAGCTCATTATAAATGTTACAGCTCAGGCCAAATATTTTCTAGCTCATCCCTAATATTTTTAGCTCGTCCAAAATATTTTCTAGCTGATCCTTAATATTTTGTAGCTTTTCCCAAATAATTTTTAGCTCATAGATAATATTTTTTTATCACATCCCCAATATTTTCTAGGTCATCCCCAATATTTTTAGCTCATCCCTAATATTATTTTTATCACATCCTAAATATTTTAGAGCCCATCCCCAATATTTTTAGCTCATTCCCAATACTCCCCAGACTTTTTATTTCATTTCCCAATATTTTTTATCTCATCCACAATATTTTCTAGCTCATCCCTAATATTTTCTAGCTGATCCATAATATATTTTAGCTCATCAACAATATGCTCTAGTTCATTCCCAATATTTTTTAGCTCATCCCAAATACTTTCTAGCTCATCCACAATATATTATACCCCATCCACAATATTTTCTAACTCCTCCCCAATATTAGTTAGCTCATCCCAAATATTTTTTAGATCATCCCAAATATTTTCTAGCCTATACCACATGTATTTTAGCTAATCACAAATATTTTTTAGCTCAGCCCTAATATTTTTAAACTTATCCGTATTATTTTCTAGATCATCCTTAATATTTTAAAGCTCATCAAAATTAGTTTTTAGCTGATCCCTTATATTTTTTAGCTCTTCCTAAATATGTTCTACCTCATTCATAATATATTCTAGCTCTTCCCCAATATTTTTATCACATCCCAATATTTCATCCCCAATATTCCCCAGACTTATCTATCTCATCCACAATATTTTTTTCTCATTCCCAATATTTTTTAGCTGATCCCAAATATTTTCTAGCTTATCCCTAATATTTTTAGCTCATCCAAAATATTTTCTAGCCGATCCTTAATATTTTGTAGCTCTTCCCAAATATTTTTTAGCTCATAGATAATATTTTTTAAAAATCACATCCCAAATATTGTGTAGCCCATCCCCAATATTTTCTAGGTCATCCCCAATATTTTTAGCTCATCCCTAATATTATTTTTATCACATCCCAAATATTTTAGAGCCCATCCCCAATATTTTCTAGGTCATCCTCAATATTTTTAGCTCATCCCTAATATTATTTTTATCACATCCCAAGTATTTTAGAGCCCATCGCCAATATTTTTAGCTCATTTCCAATGCTCACCAGACTTTTTATTTAATTCCCCAATATTTTTTATCTCATCCACAATATTTTCTAGCTCATCCCTAATATTTTCTAGCTGATCCATAATATATTTTAGCTCATCAACAATATGTTCTAGTTCATTCCCAATATTTTTTAGGTAATCCCAAATATTTTCTAGCTCATCCATAATATATTATACCCCATCCACAATATTTTCTAGCTCTTCCCCAATATTAGTTAACTCATCCCAAATATTTTTAGAACATCCCAAATATTTTCTAGCTTATCCCACATGTTTTTTTCAGCTAAACACAAATATTTTTTAGCTCAGGCCTAATATTCTTAAAACTTATCCCTATTATTTTCTAGATCATCCCTAATATTTTAAAGCTCATTAAAAATATTTTGTAGCTGATCCCTAATATTTTTTAGCTCTACCTAAATATTTTCTACCTCATTCATAATATATTCTAGCTCTTCCCCAATATTTTTATCACATCCCAAATATTTCGTAATCCATCCGAACTATTTTCTAGTTCATCCCCAATATTCCCCAGACTTATCTATCTAATCCACAATATTTTTTTTTCATTCCTAATATTTTTTACCTGATCCCAAATATATTCTAGCTCATCCCTGATATTTTTAAACTCATCACCAGTATTTTCTAGCTAATACGTAATATTTCTAGCTCATCATTAATATTTCATAGCTATTCCCAAATAATTTCTCGCTTATCCCTATTATTTTTACCTAATCCCAAATATTTCCTGGCTCATTCCTAATATTTCTTAGCTGATCCGTAATATTTTATAACTTATCCCTAATTTATTTTAGTTCATCCTTAATTTTTTTTAGCTCATTACAAATATTTTTAAAACTCATCTCATTTATTTCTTAGAACATCCATAATATATTCTAGCTTATCACTATTATTTTCTAGATCATCACTAATATTTTCAAGCTCATCAAAAATATTTTCTAGCTTATTCCTGATATTTTTTAGCTCATCTCAACAATTTTCTAGCTCATCCCTAATATTTTTAGGATATCTAAAATATTTTTTACCTCATTCATAATGTATTCTAGCACTTCCCTAATATTATTATCACCTCTCAAATATTTCGTAATCCATCCGAACTATTTTCTAGCTCATCCTCAATATTCCCCACACTTATCTATCTCATCCACAATATTTTATTTCTCAATCCAAATATTTTCTAGCTGATCCCCAATTATTTCTAGCTCATCCCTGGTATTTTTTAACGCATCCACAGCATTTCCCAGCTGATGCGTATTATTTTCTAGCTCATCATAAATGTGTTATAGCTCAGGCTAAATATTTTCTAGCTCATCCCTAATATTTTTAGCTCATCCAGAATATTTTCTAGCTTGTCCACAATATTTTCTATATCATCTCTAATATTATTTTTCATATCCCAAATATTTCTAGTTCATCCCTAATAATTCCTAGCTCATCCCAATTATTGTCTAGCTGATTATTAATATTTTCTAGCTCTTCCCAAATATTTTTTAGCTCATAAATAATAATTTTTTTATCACTTCCCAAATATTGTTTAACCCATCCCCAATATTTTCTAGTTCATCCCCAATATTCCCCTAACTTTTCTACGTTATCCCCAATTTTTTTTTGGTCTCATCACAATATTTTCTAGCTGATCCTCAATATATTTTAGCTCAGCTCTAATATTTTTTAACTCATCACAATTATTTAAGAGCTGACCCGTAATATTTTCCAGCTCATCCCTAATTTATTATAGTTCATCCCTATTTTTTTTTTTTTAGCTCGTTACAAATATTTTTAAACTCGTCTCAAATATTTTTTGGCACATCCATAATATATGCTAGCTCATCACTATTATTTTCTAGGTCATCCCTAATATTTTCAAGCTCATCAAAAATATTTTCTTGCTCATTTCTAATATTTTTAGCTCATCCCAAAAATTTTCTAGCTCATCTCTAATATTTTTTAGGTCATCCAAAATATTTTCTACCTCATTCATAATATATTCTAGCACTTCCCTAATATTTTTATCACATCACAAATATTTCGTAGTTGTTTGCGAACTATTTTCTAGCTCATCCACAATGTTCCCCACACTTATCTATCTCATCCAAAATATCTTATTTCTCAAACCAAATATTTTCTAGCTGATCCTCAATTATTTCTAGCTCGTCCCTGGTATTTTTTAACTCATCCCCAGTATTTCCCAGCTGATCCATATTATTTTCTAGCTCATCATAAATGTGTTATAGCTCAGGCCAAATATTTTCGAGCTCATCCCTAATAGTTTTAGCTTATCCAAAATATTTTCTTGTTTATCCGCAATATTTTCTATATCATCCTTAATATCATTTTGCATATCCCAAATATTTTTTCACACATCCATAATATATTCGAGCCCATCCCCAATATGTTCTAGGTCATCCCCAATATTTTTACCTCATCCCTAATATTATTTTTATCACATCCCAAATATTTTATAGCCCATCCCAAATATTTTTAGCTCATTCTCAATATTCCCCAGACTTTTTATTTCATCCCCAATATTTTTTATCTCATCCACAATGTTTTCTAGCTCATCCCTAATATTTTTTAGCTGATCCACAATATTTTTTACTTCATCCCGAATATTTTCTAGATCATCCCAATATTTTTCTAGCTTAACCCAAATGATTTTTAGCTCATACCAAATATTTTCCAGCTCATCCTTAATATTTTTTAGGTCATCCCACATATTTTCTAGCTCATCCGCAATTTTTTCTAGATTATCCCTAATATTTTTTAGCTTACCTGTAGTACTTTCAAACTGATCCATAATATTTTCTAGCTCGTCTCCAGTATGTACTAGCTCTTCCCCAATATTTTCCAGCTAATTCCTTATATTTTCTAGCTCATCCCAAATATTGTCTTGATTATCCATAATATGTTTTAGCTCATCTTAATTTTTTTTTTTTTAATCTCATAAATAATATTTTTTTTATCACATCCCAAATATTGTATAGCCCGTCCCTAATATTTTCTAGCTCTTCCCCAACATTCCACAAAATTTGTTTTTTTTTAAATCCCCAATATGTTTTAACTCTTCCACAATATTTTCTAGCTGATCATCAATATTTTTTAGGTCAGCCCTAATATTTTTAAAACTCATCCCATATTGTTTTCTAGATATTCCCTAATATTTTAAAGCTCATAAAAAATATTGTCTAGCTGATCCCTAATATTTTTTAGCTCTTCCTAAATATTTTCTACCTCATTCATAATATATTCTAGATCTTCCCCAATATTTTTTATCACATCCCAAATATTTTGTAATCCATCCCAAATATTTTCTAGTTCATCCCTAATATTCCCCAGACTTATCTATCTCATCCACAATATATTTTTTTCTCATTCCCAATATTTTTTAGCTGATCCCAAATATTTTCTAGCTCATCCCTAATGTTTTTAAAATCATCCCCAGTATTTTCCAGCTAATCCGTAATATTTTCTAGCTCATCATTAATATTTTATAGCTATTCCCAAATAATTTCTCGCTTATCCCTATTAGTTTTACCTAATCCCAAATATTTTCTGGCTCATTCCTAATATATTTTAGCTGATCCGCAATATTTTCTAGCTCATCCCTAATTTATTTTAGTTCATCCCTATTTTTTTTTTAGCTCATTACAAATATGTTTTAAACTCATCTCAAATATTTTTAGCACCTCCATAATATATTCTAGCTCATCACTATTATTTTCTAGATCATCACTAATATTTTCAAGCTCATCAAAAATATTTTCTAGCTTATCCCTAATATTTTTTTGCTCTTCCCAAAAATTTTCTAGTTCATCTCTAATATTTTTTAGGTCATCCAAAATATTTTCTAGATCTACCTCATTCATAATATATCCTAGCACTTTCCTAATATTTCTATCACATCCCAAATATTTCGTAGTCCATCCGAACTATTTTCTAGCTCATCTTCAATATTCCCCATATGTATCTATCTCATCCACAATATGTTATTTCTCAATCCAAATATTTTCTAGCTGATCCCCAATTATTTCTAGCTCATCCCTGGTATTTTTTTAACTCATCCCCAATATTTCCCAGCTGATGCGTATTATTTTCTAGCTCATCATAAATGTGTTATAGCTCAGGCCAAATAATTTCTAGCTCATCCCTACTAATATTTTTAGCTCATCCAAAATATTTTCTAGCGTATCCACAATATTTTCTATATCATCCCTAATATTATTTTGCATATCCCAAATATTTTTTCATTCATCCATAATATATTCTAGCACATCCCCAATATTTTCTAGGCCATCTACGATATTTTTAGCTCCTCCCTAATATTATTTTTATCACATCCCAAATATTTTATAGCCCATCCCCAATATTTTTAGCTCATTCCCAATATTCCCCAGACTTTTTTTCCATCCCCAATATTTTTTTTTATCTCATCCCTAATATTTTCTAGCTGATCCACAATATATTATATCCCATCCCTAATATTTTTTAGCTTGTCCGAAATATTTTTAGCTCATCTCAATTATTTTCTAGCTCATCCCACATGTGTTTTAGCTAATCACAAATATTTTCCAGCTCATCCTTAATATTTTTTATCTCATCCCAAATATTTTCTAGCTCATCCACAATATTTTTTAGACTATCCCAAATATTTTCTAGATAATCCTAAATATTTTCTAGCTCATCCACAATATTTTTTAGCTCATCCCAAATATTTTCCAGCTCATCCTTAATACATTTTAGGTCATCCCAAATATTTTCTAGCTCATCCACAATTTTTTCTAGATTATCCCTAATACTTTCTAGCTTACCTGTAGTACTTTCAAACTGATCCGTAGTATTTACTAGCTCATCTCCAGTATGTTATAGCTCATCCCAAATAGTTTTTAGCTCATCTCTTATAATTCCTAGCTCATCACAATTATTGTCTAGCTGATCCTTAATAGCTCTTAGTAGCTCTTCCCAAATAATTTTTAGCTCATAGATAAAAAAAATGTATCACATCCCAAATATTTCGTAGCCCATCCCCAATATTTTCTAGGTCGTCCCCAATATTTCTAGCTCATCCCTAATATTATTTTTATCACATCCCAAATATTTTATACCCCATTCCCAATATTTTAGCTCATTCCCAATATTCCCCAGACTTTTTATTTCATTCCCCAATATTTTTTATCTCATCCGCAATATTTTGTAGCTCATCCCTAATATTTTCCAGCTGATCCATAATATATTTCAGCTCATCCACAATATGTTCTAGTTCATTCCCAATATTTTCTAGCTCATCCCAAATATTTTCTAGCTCATCCATAATATATTTTAACCCATCCACAATATTTTCTAGCTCATCCCCAATATTTTTTAGCTCATCTCTTTTTTTAGCTTATCCCACATGTTTTTTAGCTAATTGCAAATATTTTGCAGCTCATCCTTACAATTTTTTAGCTCATCCCAAATACTTTCTAGATCATCCTAAATATTTTCTAACTCATCCTAAATATTTTCTAACTCATCCACAATATTATTATCTCTTCTCAAATATTTTCTAGATCATCCCAAATATTTTCTAGCTTATTCCAAATGATTTTTAGCTCATCCCAAATATTTTCCAGCTCATTCTTGATATATTTTAGGTCATTCCCAATATTTTTAGCTCATCCCTAATATTATTTTCATCACATCCCAAATATTTTATAGCTCATCCCCAATATTTTTAGCTCATTCCCAATGTTCCCCAGACTTTTTATTTCATTCCCCAATATTTTTTATCTCATCCACAATATTTTCTAGCTCATCCCTAATATGTTCTAGCTGATCCATTATATAATTTAGCTCACCAACAATGTGTTCTAGCTCAATCCCAATATTTTCTAGCTCATCCCAAATATTTTCTAGCGAATCCAAAATATATTATAGCCCTTCCACAATATTTTCTAGCTCATCTCCAATATTTTTTAGCTCATCCCACATGTTTTTTTTAGATCATCCCAAATATTTTTTTAGATCATCCCAAATATTTTCTAGCTTATCCCACATGTTTTTTTTAGCTAATCCCAAATATTTTTAGCTCAGCCCTAATATTTTTAAAACTCATCCCTATTATTTTCTAGATCATCCCTAATATTTTAAAGCTCATCAAAAATATTTTCTAGTTGATCCCTAATATTTTTTAGCTCTTCCTAAATATTTTCTACCTCATTCATAATATATTCTTATTATATATTAATAGCTCTTCCCCAATATTTTTATCACATCCCAAATATTTCGTAATCCATCTAAAAAATTTCTAGTTCATCCCCAATATTCCCCAGACTTATCTATCTCATCCACAATATTTTTTTTCTCAATCCAAATATTTTTTTAGCTGATCTCAACTATTTTCTAGCTCATCCCTGATATTTTTTAACTCATCCCCAGTATTTTCCAGCTAATGCGTAATATTTTCTAGCTCATCATTAATATTTTATACGTCATCCCAAATATTTTCTAGCTTATCCCTACTATTTTTACCTCATCTCAAATATTTTCTGGCTCATTCCTAATATTTTTTAGCTCATCCAAAATATTTTTAAGGTCGTCCCTAATATTATTTAGCTAATCCCAAATATTTGTTCACTCATCTATAATAAATTCTAGCCCATCCCCAATATTTTCTAGGTAATCCCCAATATTTTTTAGCTCATCCCTAATGTTTTTTTCTATCGCAGACCTAATATGTTTAGCTCATTCCCAATATTCCCCAGACTTTTTATTTCATCCCCAATATTTTTTATCTCATCCACAATGGTTTATATCTCACCCCTAATATTTTCTAGCTTATCCCTAATGTTTTTACCTCCTCCCAAATATTTTCTGCCTTATCCCTAATATTTTTTAGCTTATCCAAAATATTTTTAGCTCATTCACAATATTTTCTAGCTCATCCATAATATTATTTATCTCATCCTTAAATATTTTTTTCACTTCTCCATAATATATTCTAGCCACTCCCCAATATATTCTAGGTCATCCCCAATATTCTCTAGCTCACCCCTAATGTTTTTTTAATAACATCCCCAATACTTAATTGCTGATTCCCAATATTCCCAAGAATTTTGATTTCATCCCCAATATTTTTTTCTCATCCACATTGTTTTCTACCTCATCCCTAATATTTTTTAGCTGATCCATAATATATTTTAGCTCATCCCAAATATTTTCTAGCTCATCCACAATTTTGTATAGCTCACCCCTAATATCTTTTAGCTTACCCGTAGTACTTTCAAACTGATTTGTAATATTTGCTAGCCCATCTCCAGTATGTTCTAGCTCATCCCCATTATTTTCTAGCTCATCCCCAATATTTTCTAGCTCATCCCTAATATTTTTTAGCTCATCCCAAATAATGTCTTACTTATCCTTGATATTTTCTAGCTCTTCCCCAATATTTATTTAGCTTATAAATAATTTTTTTAAAAATCGCATCCCAATTATTTTGTAGCCCATACCCAATATTTTCTAGCTTATCCCCAATATTCCCCTAACTTTTGTATTTTATCCCCAATATTTTTATCTCATCCACAATATTTTCTAGCTGATCCTCAATGGTTTTTTTAGCTCAGCCCTAATGGTTTTTTTTAACTCATCCCCATTATTTACCAGCTGATCCGTAATATGTTCTAGCTCATCCCTAATTTATTCTAGATCTAGTTCATCCCTATTTTTAGCTCATTCCAAATGTTTTTTAAACTCCTTTAAAATATTTTCTAGCACATCCATAATAATATATTCTAGCTCATCCCTATTATTTTCTGGATCATCCAGAATATTTTTAAGCCCATGAAAAATATTTCTAGCTTATCCCTAATATTTTTTAGCTCATCCCAAATAATTTCAAGCTCATCCCTAATATTTTTTTTAGAGAATGCCAAATATTTTCTTCCTCATTCATAAGATATTCTAGCTCTTTTCCAATATTTTTATCACATCCCAAATATTTCGTAGTCCATCCGAAATATTTTCTAGCTCGTCCCCAGTATTCCCCAGACTTTTTATTTCATCCAGAATATTGTATATCTCATTCCCAATATTTTATAGCTGATCCCCAATATGCTCATCCCCAGTATTTTTAAACTCATCCTCAGTATTTTTCAGCTGATCAGTAATATTTTTTAGCTCATCTCCAAACGTTCTAGTGTATCCCTATTATCTTTACATCATCCCAACTATTTTCTAGCTTATCTCAAATATTTTCTTACTGATCCTCAGTATTTTATAGCTCATCCCTAATTTTTCTAGCTCATTCCTAATGTTTTTTAGCTTGTTCCTGGTATTTTTTTTATCTCACCCGTAGAACCTTCAAGCTTATCCGTAATATTTTCAAGCTCATCAATAGTATGTTCTGGCTTATCCCTATTATTTTCTAGTTCATACAAATATTTCCTTGGTCATCCATAATATACTGTAGCTCATCCCTATTATTTTCTAGATAATTGCTATTATTTTCTAGCTCATCCCTAATGTTTTGTAGCTCATCCCCAATATTCCCCAAACTTAACAATATCATTCCCAATATTTTGTATCTCATTCCAAGTATTTTTAGCTGATCCCCAACATTTTTTAGTTCATCCCTAATATTTTCTAGATCATCCCTAATATACTCATCCCCACAGCTGATCCGTAATATCTTCTAGCTCATTCCCAATTTGTTCTAGTTCATCCCTATTAATTTTACCTTATCCCAACTATTTTCTAGCTCATCTCAAATATTTTCTAGCTCATCCATAATATATTCTAGCTCATCCCTATTTTTTTCTAGATCATTCCTAATAGCTTCAGTGGCGTCGGTAGCCTAGTGGTTAGGCTACCGGACTCTTAATCATGAGATTGCGAGTTCGGGGATTCGAGCCTCAGCTCGGTCCGACGTTGTGTCCTTG
>NW_004799266.1:21945-23139 GCF_000002075.1 Aplysia californica | reverse complement strand
CTAGCTAATTAAAAGTATTTTCTAGCTAACCCTTAATATTTTCTAGCTAATTAAAAGTATTTTCTAGCTAATTAAAAGTATTTTCTAGCTAACCCTTAATATTTTCTAGCTAATTAAAAGTATTTACTAGCTAATTAAAAGTATTTTCTAGCTAACCCTTAATATTTTCTAGCCCATCCCTAATAAATTCTAGCCCATCCCTAATATTTTATAGCTTTACCCCAATATTTTCTAATTTACCCCTGATATTGATATTTTTAACTAATCGCTGTAATACTTTCTAGCTCATCCACACTATTTTTTAGCTCATCCCAAATAGCTCAATCCACACAATTTTCTATCTCATCCCCATTCTTTTCTGGATGATCACGATTATTTTCTAGTTCATCCACACTATTTTTTAGCTCATCCCGAATATTCCCCACTATTTTTAGCTCTTTCCAAGTATTTTCTAGAGTGTCATTATTATTTCCAAATTCAGCCTTAGTATTTTCTAGCTCATTCCTAAAAATTTATACAGGTATTTTCTAGCTCTTCTCCAGTAGTTTCTGGCTCATCCCTAATATTTCTCATCCGTAATATTTGCTGGCTAATCCCCAGTATTTAATAGCTCATCCCTAATATTTTTAGCCCATCCCTAAATACATTCTAGCTCATCCGTAATGTTTTCTAGCTCCCCCCTAATATTATCTATCTCGTCACCAGTATTTTAAAGATAATTCCTATTATTTTCCAGCTCATCTTTAATATTTTTGAACTCATCCCCAGTACTTTCTACTTCATCCCTAATATTTTTCTAGCTCGCTCCGAATATTTCCAAGCTCATCCCGTTTTTTCTAGCTCATCCCCAGTATTTTATAGTCCATCCCTAATAAATTTTAGCTCACCTTAAATATTTTTAAGGTCATCTCTAGTATTTTCTACTTCATCCCTTATATTTTCTAGATCATCCCAACTATTTTCTAGCCCATCCCTAATAAATTCCCGCCTCTTATATAACCTAATAGTGTTGATAGGGGTGTTAAACTCATACCATTTCATTTCACCTAATAAATTTTAGCTCATACATAATATTTTCTACCTCTTCCCCAATTAACATTTTATAATGTACCCCTGATAATGTTAACTCATCGCCGTAATATTTTCCAGCTCATCCCCAGTATTTTCTAACTCATCCTTAATATTTTCTAGATC
>NW_004799266.1:20352-21845 GCF_000002075.1 Aplysia californica | reverse complement strand
CAGTATTTCCTAGCGAATCAAAAGTATTTCCTAGCGAATCAAAAGTATTTCCTAGCGAATCAAAAGTATTTCCTAGCTAATCAAAAGTATTTCCTAGCTAACCCCTAACATTTTCTGTGTTATCCCAAGTATTTTTTTACTTAACCCCTAATATTTTCTAGCTCATTCCTATTATTTTGTAGCTCATACCCAGTAGTTTCTAGCTTATACTTAATATTTTTTACTTCATCCCCAGTATTTTCTTGCTCATCCCTAATGTTTTCTAGCTCATCCCAAGTATTTTGTAGATTATTCCTATAATTTTCTAGCTCATCCCTAATATTTTATAGCTCACCCCCAGTATTTTTTTAGCTCATCTTTAATTCTTTCTTGCTCGTATCCAGTATTTTCTAGCTCATCTTTATTATTTTATTTCTCATTTCTAATATTTTCTAGCTCATCCCCAGTATTTTATAACTCCGCATCAGTGCTTTTTATATTATCTCTATTATTGTTTATGCTATTCCTAATATTTTCTAGCTCATCCCTAATATTTTCTAGCTCATCCCCAGTATTTTCTATCCTATTATTTTCTTGCTCATTTCTAATATTTTCTACTTTACCTCTGATATTTTTTAAAGCTCTGCCTTAATATTGTCTAGACTATTCCAGTATGTTCTAGCTCATCCCTAATATCTTCTTGCTCAATTCTAATATTTTGTATCACATCCCTAGTATTTTCTAGATTAACTGCAATATTTTCTAGATTATCTCTACTATTTACTATGTCATTCCTAATACTTTTTAGCTCATCCCGGGTATGTTGTAGTTGAATTTTACTATCTTTTAGCTGATCCTCAGGTTCTTTTATCTCATCCCGAATATTTCCAAGCTCATCCCCTGTACTTTATAGCTCATCCCCTGTACTTTATAGCTCATCCCCTGTACTTTATAGCTCATCCCTAACATTTTGTAGCTCATCCGTAATATTTTCTAGCTCATCTCCAGTATTTTATAGCTCATCCCTAATGTTTTCTAGCCCATTTGTAATACATTCTAGCTCATTCCTAATATTTTCTAGGTCATCTCCAATATTTTCTACGTTACCTCTGATTCTTCTTTCTTTTTTTTTTTTAGCTCATCCACAGTATTTCCTAGCTCATCCCCAGTATTTGTTACCTCATCCCTAATAATTTCTAGCTCGTCCCCAGATTTTTCTAGGTTATCCACAGTATTTTCTAGATTATTCCTATTATTTTCTAGCTCATTTTTAATATCTAAACTCATCCCCAATATTGTTTACTTCTTTCATTATATTTTCTAGCTCATCCCCAGTATTTTCTAGCTAATTAAAAGTATTTTCTAGCTAACCCTTAATATTTTCTAGCTAATTAAAAGTATTTTCTAGCTAATTAAAAGTATTTTCTAGCTAACCCTTAATATTTTCTAGCTAATTAAAAGTATTTACTAGCTAATTAAAAGTATTTTCTAGCTAACCCTTAATATTTTCTAGC
>NW_004799266.1:11455-20252 GCF_000002075.1 Aplysia californica | reverse complement strand
TTTCTAGCTCATCCCCAGTATTTTATAGCTCATCCCTCATATTTTCTAGCTCATCCCCAGTATTTTATAGCTCATCCCTAATATTTTCTAGCTCATCCCCAGTATTTTATAGCTCATCCCTAATATTTTCTAGCTCATCTCCAGTGTTTCATAGCTCACCCCTAATATTTTTTAGGTCATCCCCAATATTTTTTACTTTACCCCTGATTTTTTTTTTAGCTCATCCCTAATAATTTCTAGCTCGTCCCCAATATTTTCTAGGTCATTCCCAGTATTTTCTAGGTCATTCCCAGTATTTTCTACATTATTCCTATTATTGTCTAGCTCATCTTTAATATTTTTTAAACTCATCCCCAGTATTTTTTACTTCATTCATAATATTTTCTACCTCATTCCCAGTATTTTCTAGCTAATCCAAATATTTTCTAGCTAACCCTTAATATTCTCTAACCCTTTCCTAATAAATTCTAGCTCATCCATAATATTTTATAGCTCCACCCCAAAATTTTCTAATTTATCCCTGATATTTTTAATTCAACGCTGTAATATTTTCTAGCTCATCCCCAGTATTTTCTAGCTCATCCTCAACGATTTCTAGCTCATCCACAGTATTTTCTAGATCATCCTTAATATTATCTAGATAACCCCCAGTATTTTCTAGCTCTTATACAGTATTTTGTAACTTATCGCTAATAAATTCTAGCTCATTTGTAATATTTTCTAGATCATCCCCAGTTTCTACTTTACCCCTGATATTAAAAAAAAATGTTTTGCTCATAGTTCATCTGCAGTATTTTCTACTCCATCCATAATATTTTCTAGCTAATCCCCAGAATTTTTTTTTAGCTAACCCAAAGTATTTTTCAGCTAACCCTTTATATTTTCTAGCCCATCCCAAAAAAATTCTAGGACATTCATAATATTTTCTAGCTCTACACCAATTTTTTTCTAATTTACCCATGATATTTTAACTCATCGCCGTAATATTTTCTAGCTCATCCCCAGTATCTTATAGTTCCGTTCACAGTATTTTCTGGCTTATCCCCAGTATCTTATAGTTCCGTTCACAGTATTTTCTAGCTCATCCCCAGTATCTTATAGTTCCGTTCACAGTATTTTCTAGCTCATTCTTAATAATTTTTAGCTGATCCCCATTGTTTTCTAGCTCATCCCCAGTATATTTTAGCTCAACCTGAATATTTTCTAGCTATTCCCCTGTATATTTTAGCTCATCCCTAATAAATTCTAGCTCATCCCTGATATTTTCTATGTCATCCCTAACATTTTCTACTTTACCCCTGGTATCTTTTTTAGCTCATCCGTAATCTAGGTAATCCCAGTATTATTTAGCTCATCCCTTATATTATTTAGCTCATCCCTTATATTATTTAGCTCATCCCTTATATTATTTAGCTCATCCCTTATATTACTTAGCTCATCCCTTATATTACTTAGCTCATCCCCTATATTATTTAGCTCATCCCTTATATTATTTAGCTCATCCCTTATATTATTTAGCTCATCCCCAGTATCGTCAGATTTTTCTACTTCATCCCTAATAATTTTTAGCTCATCCCCAGTATCTTCTAGTTCATCCATAATATTTTCAAGCTGATCCACAGTATTTTCTAGCTCATTCCCAGGATTTCTAGCTCATTCCTAATATTTTTTAGCTCACCTCAAGTATTTTCTAGATTATTCCTATTATTTTCTAGCTCATCCCTAATATTTTCTAGCTCGTCCCCAGTATGTTTTAACTCATGCCTAATATTTCCTTGCTCAATTCTAATATTTTCTAGCTCATCCCTAGTATTTTCTAGCTCATCCCTAGTATTTTCCCTAGTATTTTCTAGCTCATCCCTAGTATTTTCTAGCTTTACCGCAATATTTTCTAGATTGTCTCTATTATTCTGTCCCCGTGGTTTTACGCACCCCGCATAATTTTTATTTAGTAAAATTTGATCAAATTTTTTCTTATTTTCTTATTTTTTTCCCTTTATCATTCTTTGTTAAAATTAACAGAATCACACAATTTCATTGCGAGCGCCGTAAAACCTTATACTACTACTACACAATTTCACATTTTTAGGCCCAGTTTGCGTAATTCCAGAATTCTTCTTGCATAAAACGATGGGGACAGATTATTTTCTATAATCATCCATAATATCTTCTAGCTCATCCCCAGTATTTGTGGTTAGGCTACCGGACTCGTAATCGATAGATTGCGAGTTCGGGGGTTCGAGCCTCAGCTCGGTCTGATGTTGTGTCCTTGGGAAAGGCACTTTACACGAACTTCCTACTAGGCTCGGTCCTATCGGAGACGGACGTTAAACTAGGAGGTTCCGCCCCTTAAACAACCTAATAGTTTTGATAGGGGCGTTAAACATATACCATTTCACCATTTTTTTTCACCAGTATTTTCTAGCTCATCCCGAATATTTCCAAGCTCATCCCCCGTATTTTATAGCTCATCCGTAATATTTTCTAACTCATCCGTAATATTTTCTAGCTCATCTCCTATATTTTCTAGCTCATCCCTAATATTTTTTAGCCCATCCCTAATAAATTCTAGCTCACCCCTAATATGTTCCAGGTCATTCCCAATAGTTTCTAAGCTTATCCATAATATTTTCGAGCTCATCCACATTTTTGTTTTAGCTCATCCCTAATATCTTCTAGTTCGTCCCCAGTATTTTCAGGGTCATCCCCCGTATTTTCCAGATTATTCCTAGTATTTTGTTGCTCATCTTTAATATTTTTTATCTCATCTCCAGATTTTTCTACGTAACCCCTAATATTTTCTAGCTCATCCCAAGTATTTTCTAGACCATTCCTATAATTTTCTAGCTCATTTCTAATATTTTTTACTTTACCTCTGATATATTTTTAGCTGTGCCGTAATATTTTGTAGATTATTCCTGTTATTTTCTAGCTCACCCCTAATATTTCCTACCTCATACCCAGTATTTTTAGCTGATCTCTAATATTTTCTTGCTCATTTCTAATATTTTCTAGTTCATCCCCAGTATTTTCTAGCGAAACTGCAGTATTTTCTAGGTCATCCCCAATATTTTCTACTCTAACCCTGATATTTTTTAAGCTCATTCGGAATATTTTTTAGCTCATCCCCAGTGTTTTCCATATTATTCCTATTATTTTGTATCTCATCTTTAATATTTTGTATCTCATCTTTAATATTTTGTATCTCATCTTTAATATTTTGTACCTCATCTTTAATATTTTGTACCTCATCTTTAATATTTTGTACCTCCCTCATCTTTAATATTTTGTACCTCATCTTTAATATTTTGTATCTCATCTTTAATATTTTGTATCTCATCTTTAATATTTTGTATCTCATCTTTAATATTTTGTTTGTATCTCATCTTTAATATTTTGTATCTCATCTTTAATATTTTGTATCTCATCTTTAATATTTTGTATCTCATCTTTAATATTTTGTATCTCATCTCCAGAATTTCCTGTTTCATTCCTAATATTTTCAAGCTCATTTCTAATATTTTCTAACTCATTCCCAGTATTTTATAGCCCATCTCCAATATTTTTTTTAGCTCATCCCCAGTATTTTTTAGATTATTCCTAATATTTTCTAGCTCATCGGATCCCCAGTGTCTTTTTAGCTTATAAATCCCTAATATTTTCTAATCTAGCTAATCACCACTATATTCTAGCTCATCCCTAATAATTTCTTGCTCATTTGTAATATTTTCTAGCTCATCCCCAGTATTTTCTAAAAATTCATCCATAATATTTTCTAGCTGATCCCAGTATTTTCTAGCTCATTCTAAACATTTGGGGTAAAGCACAAAATATTGGGAATGAGCTAGAAAATATTACGGATAAGCTAACATTTATTAGGGATGAGCTAGAAAACAGGGATGAGCTACAAAATACTGGGGATGGCCTAGAAAAATAGTGATCAAGTAGAAAATACTGGGGATTAGCTGGAAAATAAAAGGAATAATCTAGAAAATACTGTGGACGAGCTAGAAAATAGTTGGGAATATTCAGGATACGCTAGATAATATTAGGGATAACCTAGAAAATAATGCCAATGATGAATACTGGGAGTGAGCTAGAAAATACTGAGGGTGGAGCTAGAATTAAAATACTGGGGGTGAGCTAGAAAATATAAAGGATGAGCTAGAAAATACTGGAGATGAGCTAAACAAAATTATATTGGGGAATATTCGGGATGAGCTAAAATATTAGGGATGAGCTAGAAAATACAGTCGATGTGCTAAAAATATTACGTATGAGCTAGAAAATAATAGAGATAATCTAGAAAATACTGCTGATGAGCCAGAAAAGAATATTAGGGGTGAGCTTGAAATTATTAGGGAAGAGCTAGTTAAAACAATGTACTAGTACTAGGGATGAACTAGAAATTATTAGTGTTGAGCTAAAAATACTGGGGATGAGACAGCAAGTAAATTAGTAATGTGGATGGAGCTAGAAAATACTGGAGATGAGCTAGAAAATATTGTGGGTGAGATAGAAAAGTCTGTAGAATATTGGGGAGAGCTACAAAATATTGGGAATGGGATAAAAAAAATGTTGTGGATGAGTTACAAAAGTCTTGCCCAAATTGCCGATTATTGGGGATGAGCTAAGAAATACTGGGGATGAGCTCGAAAATATCACAGATGAGCAAAAAAAATATTTGGGATAAAGTAGAAAATACTGGGGATGAGCTAGAAAATATAAAAAATAAGCTAAAAAATATAAGGAATAATTTATAAAATACTGGGGATGGGCTAGAAAATATTTGAAATAATTTAGAAAATACTGTGGATTACGGATAAGCTGGAAACTACTGGGGATGAGCTAGAAAATGATGGGGATCGGCTAGAAAATATTACGGATGAGTTAGAAAATACTGGGCTGTGCTACAAAATATTAAGGATGAGCTAAAAAATATTAGGGGTGAAGTAGAAAATACTTGGGATGACCTAGAAAAAGTTAGGATGAGCTAAAAAATACTGGGCATGATACTGGGTGGAGTTAGAAAATACAGTGGAGTCCACTTATAACGAGTCCGGAAAAAACGAGAAGTCTGTTATAAAGACACTACTCTAAAACCCCGTTTTTTTCTCCTCTTTACCTTTGTAAATAAAATACTGCTATAGCGCTATCAGACAAACATGCGAGTCGGTTATAGCGCTATCAGACAAACATGTGAGTCGGTTATAGCGGAATATTGCTGCTGCTGTGCACAGTGCATAGACCAGTTATACATAATGTAAAACCTCGCCAGTTGAGAAACTTGTTGGTGATCTAGTGAAACAAAGAATAGGAGAGCCCATGTGCGTCAATAATGAAGGCCAGAGCAACCGAGTAGGGAGGGTGTGGCATGCGCAGACAAACAGACCGTATCATGTGATATGCCAACGTAAGCCTAGTTTAGATGATCAAGACCTACCATGCCTCTCACTTCTCCGATGCGGGGATGGAGAGGTCACAGCAATGTGATGAATGGAGCGAATGTGTGACGTGCGCGAGCAGACGGAATGCACCACAGGGTGGGGTGGGGTGGGGGAAAACACAGCGGGCAAGTTAGCCAAGAGCCCTTTCTTTCTGATCGCCAACGCCGAGCTGTCAGTCCACATCGCTAGATCTAGCGCTAGAGAAACAAACCTGATTCGATTTTTGATCAAGTAAGACCCAGAGGTCATGTTGAAACAAAATCGTCATCAGGGAGATAGCAAAAGGAAATAAACAGAACTCCAAACTCATGGATTAGGCCTACTTTACAGTTTCCCTTGAATTTATTACTGGATCCCTGATAGTTATAGCGAGAATCCTGCTATAACGGACATTTTGCTCCCGTCCCCTCCCTCTCGGTATAACAGGATTCCACTGTATTAGACATGAGTAAGAAAATATTAGGGGAGTAAGAAAATATTAGGGGATGAGCTAGAAAATACGGAAGAATACTGGTGGTGAGCTTGAAATTATTAGGGATGAGCTAGAAAATAATAAGGATCTAAAAATATTGGGAAGGACAAAAAATGTTGTGGAACAGATGCAAAAGTCTTGGAAAAATGGCTGACTATTGATGTGGATGAACTAGAAAATATGTACTAGATGAGCCAAAAAATAGAGATACAGAAAAAAACACCGTGGACAAGCTAGAAAATACTAGGGATGAGCTAGAAAATACTGGGGATCAGCAAATAATTTTTAAGAATGAGCTAGAAAAATCTGAGGATGAGCTGGGGATGAAGTAGAAAATACTGGGGATGAGCTAAAAAATAATGGAGATCAGCTAGAAAATATTACGGATGAGCTAAAAAATACTGGGATGTGCTACAAAATATTAGGGTTGATTTAGAAAATATTATGGGTGAAGTAGAAAATACGAGGGGTGACCTAGAAAATGTTAAGGATGAGCCAGTAAATACTGGGGATGAGTTACAATATATTACGGATGAGCTAGAAAATACTGGGGATGAGTTACAATATATTACGGATGAGCTAGAAAATACTGGGGATGAGTTACAATATATTACGGATGAGCTAGAAAATACTGTGGATGAGCTGGGAAACATTAGGAGTGAGCAAGAAAATACTGGGAAAACGCTAGAAAATACTGGCGACCAGCAAGACAATAATAATAATGTTAAGGGTGAGCTAAAAAATATTACGGATGAAGTATAAAATACTGGGGATGAGCTAGAAAATATTAAAGTTAAAGATCAGCTTGAAAATAATAGGAACAATTTAGAAATTACTGGGGATGAGCTAGAAAATATAAGGGATGAGCTAGAAAATATTAAAGATCAGCTAGAAATTAATAGTATTAATAATTAATAGGAATAACCTAGAAAATATTAGGGATGAGCTAGAAATATTAGGGGTGAAGTAGAAAATACTGAGGAGGAGCTAGAAAATATTACGGATCAGCTAGAAAATATTGTGGATGAGATAGAAAAGTCTGGGGATGAGCTTGAACATATAAGGGATGAAGTAGAAAATACTGGGGATGAGCTAGAAAATAGTAGGGAATATTCAGGATAAGCTAGATAACATTAGAGATAACCTAGAAAATAATGAGAATTATGTAGAAAATACTGATGAATACTGGGAGTGAGCAAGAAAATACTGGGGATGGAGCTAGAAATAAAATACTGGGGGCGAGGTAGAAAATACTGGGGATGAGGTAGAAAATACTGGGGATGAGCTAAAAAAATTATATTGGGGAATATTCGGGATGAGTTAAAAATATTAGGGATGAGCTAGAAAATAATAGGGATAATCTAGAAAATACTGCTGATGAGCCAGAAAATATTAGGAATGAGCAAGAAAATATCAGGGATCAGGTAGAAAATACTGGGAATGATTTAGAAAAATATTGAAGAATACTGGGGGTGAGCTTGAAATTATTAGGGAAGAGCTAGTTAAAATACATGTACTTGGGATGAACTAGAAAAGATTAGGGTTGAGCTAAAATATACTGGGGATGAGACAGCAAATAATGTGGATGGAGCTAGGAAATACAGGAGATGAGCTAGAAAATACTGATGAATACTGGGAGTGAGCTAGAAAATACAGATGAATACTGGGAGTGAGCTAGAAAATACTGATGAATACTGGGAGTGAGCTAGAAAATACTGATGAATACTGGGAGTGAGCTAGAAAATACTGATGGATACTGGGAGTGAGCTAGAAAATACTGATGAATACTGGGAGTGAGCTAGAAAATACTGGGGGTGGAGCTAGAAAATACTGATTATGAGCTTGAAAATATTAGGAATGAGCTAGAAAATACTGATTATGAGCTTGAAAATATTAGGAATGAGCTAGAAAATACTGATTATGAGCCTGAAAATATTAGGAATGAGCTAGAAAATACTGATTATGAGCTTGAAAATAATAAGAATGAGCTAGAAAATACTGATCATGAGCTTGAAAATATTAGGAATGAGCTAGAAAATACTAGGAATGAGCTAGAAAATACTGGGAATACGTTAGAAATTACTGGAGATGAGCTAAAAAAAACTATTATTAGGCAAGATACTCCAAAATACGAAAAATGAGATTTTTTTTCCATATTTTTACTGATCTGAGTCTGAGCAGCAAATCCCCTATATAAATTATGGAAAATGTAGCAGTCAGTTGAGTCAGTCAGGTTTTAGTCAGAGTTTGATGGCACTTGCAACACATAAGGTCACATAAGTATTTAGTTTAGTTTTAGTAGAGGTTTTGCCGTGCTCGCAACTGCATAAGGTCATATGAGTGCCAGAAGATTAGAGGTGTTACAAGAGAGTAACAACCATAAAAAAGAAGAAGGGGAGATAAGGACGATAGATGTTTGATAGGAAAGAAGAAGAAAAACCACACCAGAGCACCCGCCAACCACCCAGTCATATAAGTCTAAGTATAACTGCCAAAGTTTAAAAATGTTACATGAGAGTAACATACACAAACAAGGAGAGGTATAAGGATGATAGATGTTCCATAGGAAAGGAGCAAGCAAACCACACCAGAGCATCCGCCAACCACCCACAAATTTGTAAAGTATTTGGAGCCTTGAACGACCAGACAAAGTACAAAAGAACAACAAGTGCATAAGAAAATCCGAATGTTTAATTTCCATGTATTGACAGTAAACGACACGAGTGTATACATAGCAGGGACAAATGGTGAACATTTGGCCACACAGTTGGCCCGCCAGTCTACAAGGACAAATGGTGAACACTTGGCCACACAGTTGGCTCGCCAGTCTACAGGGACAAATGGTGAACACTTGGCCACACAGTTGGCCCGCCAGTCT
>NW_004799266.1:9269-11355 GCF_000002075.1 Aplysia californica | reverse complement strand
TATTTTGTAGCCCATCCCCAATATTTTGTAGCCCATCCCCAATATTTTGTAGTTCATCCCCAATATTTTCTAGCTCATCCATAATATATTCTAGCTCATCCCTAATATTTTCTAGCTCCTCCCTAATATTTTCTAGATCATCTCTAATATTTTATTGTAAATCCCAAATACTTTGAAACGTATCCCTAATATTTTTAGCTCATCCCTAATATTTTCTAGATCATCTCTAATATTTTATAGTAAATCACAAATACTTTCTAACTTATCCCTAGTATTTTTAGCTCATCCCAAATATTGTTTAGCTTATCCCTAATGCTTCTTAGCTTACATAAAAAATGTTCTAGTTTTTTCATAATTTATTCTAGCTCATCCCCAATATTTTCTAGCTCATTCCCGATATTATTCAGCTCATCCGTAATGTTATCTAGCTCACCTTCAATATATTCTATCACATCCAAAATATTTTGTAGTCCATCCCCAATGATTTCTAGCTCATACCCAATATTTTTAATTTCATGCACAATATTTTCTAGCAGATAGGTCTACCAAATTTTTTCTAGCTCTTCCGTAAAACGTTCTAGCTCATACCTAATGTTTTTTAGCTCATCACTAATATTTTTTAGCTCACACGTTGTACTTTCAATCTTATCTGTAATATTTTTAGCTCATCCCCAGTATGTTCTAGCTGATCCCTCTTATGTTCTAGTTCATTCCAAATATTTTCTAGCTCATCCATAACATATTCTAGTTCTAGCTCATCTTTATTATTGATTTCTAGCTCATTCCTAATTTTTCTAGCTCATCTCCAGAATGTTCTAGCTGATCCCTCCTTTTTTTTAAAGCTCATCCATAATATATTATAGCTCATCCCAAATACTTTCTAGCTCACCCCTAATATATTCTAGCTCATCCCCAATATTTTTTAGCTAATCTCTAATATTTTCTAGATCATCCCAAATATTTTTTTGCGGATCCCCAGTATTTTCTCCCTCATTCCTAATATTTTCTAGCTTATCCTCAATATTTTAAATCTCATCCACAATATTTTGTAGCTGATCCGAAGTATTTTTTTAGCTCATCCCTAATATTTTCTAGCTTATCCCAATAATTTTAGCTCATTAACTCATCCCCAATATTTTCTAGCTTATCCCTAATACTTTTTGTCTCATCGCAAATATTTTCAAGCTTATTCATAATATATTACAGGTAATCCCCAATATTTCCTAGCTCATCCCTAATGTTTTTTTAGGTCATCTTCAGTAGTTTTAATCACATCCAAAATATTTTGTAGTCCATCCCAAATATTTTCAAACTCATTCCCAATATTTTAAAAAATCTCATCAGCCATATTTTCTCGCTGATCCTAAGTATTTTCTCATTCATATTTTCTAGCTCATCCCTATTGTTTTCTAACTCATCCTTAATATTTTGTAGCTGAACCCTAAAGTTTTCTAGCTTGTCTTCAACAGTTTTTATCACATCCAAAATATTTTGTAGTCCATCCCCACTATTTTCTACTTCACCCCCAATCTTTTTTATCTCATCCCTTATATTTTTTTAGCTCATTCCAAATATTATTCAGCTTATCCCTAATATTTTTAGCTCATACCAAATATTTTGTAGCCCATCCCATATATTTTCTAGCTCATCCATAACATACTCTAGCTCATCCTCATTATTCTCTAGCTCATTTTTTAATTTTTTCTAACACATTCAAATTGTTTTCTAGCTCATCTCTAATATTTTTTAGCTCATCCCTAATATTTTTAGTTCATCCCAAATATTTTCTTACTTACTCATTACTCTCATACCCGTTATGCCATCTGGCGTTTAGGGCAGCAACAAAGGACCTCCAGCTCTGTCTGTTTTGGGCCATCCTGGTCAACGTTCCCCACGAAGGATTCCAAGACTTTATTTCAGACTCTACAGTGCGTCTCCGGGTCACTTTGGGTCTGCCCCTTTTGCGATGTCCTTAGGGTGTCCAGTGGAGGGTAGTCTTTACAACAGAGTCTGGTTCTCCAGGTTTCGGAGGTTCAGCTCAGGGCTAACAAACTACCAAAATCATACGTTTCGGAAACAGCAACAT
>NW_004799266.1:4330-6076 GCF_000002075.1 Aplysia californica | reverse complement strand
AAGGAAAGGTTTTCATTAAAGGCCTTCATGACTCCCCCACTGCTGATGAACAAAAGGAAAGGTTTTCATTAAAGGCCTTCATGACTCCCCCACTGCTGATGAACAAAAGGAAAGGTTTTCATTAAAGGCCTTCATGACTCCCCCACTGCTGATCGATCACTCACTGTTGCCAATTATTGCCCTTTTCTTTCCCAGAGATATTTTTTTACTTCTCATCTTTTTCCAGCACGGCCACCGTAGAATTGTCGTATCATGGAGGTGGACTAGAGCAGAGGACATCTGAGATCACTGGTAGAGCATGCTATGTGCACTTGACAACGACTCTTCATCAATTCATGGAACAGTTACCACAGTCAGAAGGAAAGGAACACATGTGTAGATCTGACGGTACATCTAGTGCCCAGTGTCTACTGTTCCTTCATCATTCAGTCATTGATTTATTCCGATATTCTCGTTCCAAGTCTGGCCAGCCCAGAGGGAGACGTGACGACGTGGTGTCAGACCAAGGTCATGCTGAGAGTCGCTGACTGGATGGTCGCCTCAACACCAAAGTGGGACCAGAGGTGAAGGTTTTAGTCTTGCTCGTCGGGCAAAACTTTTACTTGACTGGCAAACAGCCACATCTGGAGAAAAAAAATAAAAAATTAAACTACACAAGAAAGACAAATATGATATATATAATATAGACATTTATATCTGTACATCTAGGAATAGAAAGTGCGAAACAAACCTGTTGACACTAAATGAAATAGACAGGAAAATTTGATAGGCTAAAGATGTACCGTAGCAGACGTGCATCATTTGAGAGAGCATAAAACAACGGGGGACACACTTCGGAGCAATCTGAGGGAAATCAACAACTGGAACCGGGGGACACACTTCGGAGCAATCTGAGGGAAATCAACAACTGGAACTGGTCTCCCTCCATGAACAATACGCAAACATTTGTTTTCTGAAAAACGGGGATTTTATCCGCATAAGATTAAGAAAGGAACATGTGCATACACTGCATAGGAGCTTTAAGTATGTTACATTTTTTGTTACAAAATTGGTGCCACTTTTTTATATGCTGAATGCTCCGTAGGTCACAGTAGGTGACCGTTCATTTGAGAAGTAGCACAAAAAATGGTTTTGAAGGTCAGGCTAACAGCTCAAACACTGACTGATAGGTGAAAATGAAATAAATGTTTTTAAAGCCTGGACTTTTGTGTCTGACTGTTGTGTCTGACAGTCGTGTCTGACTGTTGTGTCTGACTGTTGTGTCTGACAGTTGTGTCTGACAGTTGTGTCTGACTGTTGTGTCTGTCAGTTGTGTCTGACAGTTGTGTCTGACAGTTGTGTCTGACAGTTGTGTCTGACTGTCGTGTCTGACAGTCGTGTCTGACTGTCGTGTCTGACAGTTGTGTCTGACAGTTGTGTCTGACAGTTGTGTCTGACTGTTGTGTCTGACTGTTGTGTGTCTGACTGTTGTGTCTGACAGTTATGCCCAGGGAACAAACTCTCACCTGTCCTTTACTGAAGCGAGCCCCCGTCCCGGCTGCTAGCTGTACCCTGGCACCGGCTGCTACTTGTGCTCGCGTGTCGAGAGTGTCACTGTGTGGCGTGTCAGAGTTGCGTAGACAGGACTCACAGTACAGGTACTGCACACAGATGTCTTCTTGATCCACAAACCTGGTGTTCACACCTGTACAGACACACACAAACCCATGATGATGTGTTCACACCTGTACAGACACACAGACACAC
>NW_004799266.1:0-2002 GCF_000002075.1 Aplysia californica | reverse complement strand
CCCCGACTCACCCGCTGCAGGTTTCCCCACAAACAGCCTGTGATCACAGCGGCAGCAAAACACGGAGAATCTGGACGCTTTGCTCTGGAACAAAAGAAACGTTTCCTCGTTAAGGGAAGGTGTACAACTGAAGGGAACGAACAAGATTTTTATCTACAATATAATCCATTCCAATTAAAACCAAAACTATTTTCAACCTGCGAGATGGTGCATGAAGGCATTGCTTGTTTTACAGTTTTAAAAAAATGATGTTTCGATACAGGAGGGTCCACGGAATAACGAGAAAGCTAAGGACGTCCTACCTCGTTTGTGTCCGACATGACAGTGTCCCTGGCCCTCTTCGCGACAGTTTTCCCCTTCAGCGACAATCTCCTCTTCTTGACCTTCACCTTGCGCCGGACCTGAGTCTGATCACGGTCCTGCTCCGCACATTCCTCGTCTTCCGATTCAGTTTTGGGCACGACGTCCTCCTCACCTGCAACCTTGGAGGCTGTTAGCCGCACGTTTTTTGCTGGAGTTTTTGTATCAGCCTCCACCGGACTGACAGCTTGGCCCGTGGGGACACACGTACTGCACTCACGCGGGGAGGGAGCGTCTGGTTTTGTATCCCGATCATCACTTTCTGAGCGGACGAGAGTTTGGGTCACCGGGGAGTTTTTGAAGAGCGGTCGAACTTTGGACTGAGCTAAGACAGGTGTCTGGGTGCTGGCGCACTGAGGTGAAGACACGGGCATGTCGGAGACAGGGGAAAGACAATCTGGCACATCCGCCGCCGGCCGGGAATTGGGTATCTCTGATTGAGGTCTCGTCACTTTCTCTTCATTATTGACTTTCTCTTCCGTTTCAAGAACAGACGTACAGACATTTTTGGAAGACGGAACCTTTTCAATTTTCACTTCAGCCTTTGGAACAGCATCAGGCCGTGAGATTTGGTCCAGGTTGGTTGCCCCAGAACTGAACGCAGTAGAACTGAGCGCAGTAGAACTGAACGCAGTAGAACTGAGCGCAGTAGAACTGAACGCAGTAGAACTGAGCGCAGTAGAACTGAGCGCAGTAGAACTGAACGCAGTAGAACTGAACGCAGTAGAACTGAGTGCCCCAGAACTGAGGGGCTTGACTTTGGCTGTGGGCAGATCTGTCTTCTTCCCACCCACGCTGTGCCACACATCGGACGAGGGGAGTACCTCTCGGTGTTGTACATTGGGCATGGTGGGTGAGGGGGGCACCGCGCTGTGCTGCGTGTTGGCTGAACCTGTGAGGATTGCGTCTTTCTCTTCCTCCGACATCTTGATAAGTTTGGCGGTGGGGCTGTCCCCAGGCCGCGCCGGGGCGTCCACGAGATAGACGAGTCTCTCGTTGGTGGACACAGGCAGGTTGAGGTTCCCGCCAAACACGACGTGGAGGTGGGCGGGGATTTCAAACACCCGGAACCTGACGCCCGGCCGGGCACGCTCCGTGACGATCCGCAGTTTGTGGGAGGGGGAGACGTCTGCTGAAACTGTCGTTGTCATCGCCCTTGTTGAGTACGACACGGCACCATGACCCTGAAGACTCAGCGCTGAGGTTGTTGTTGTCGCTGGTGTGTATGTCGTCGCGGCTACCGTGGCAGTGGGGATGCGGTGGGTCGTGGCCAGGTTTTTGCTGTTGGGGACCAGAAAACACGGAGTGAGAACCTTGGAGTTGCTTGGTGCACCGTGGGAGGACGGGGCAGACACAGAGCTCACTCGCACGTGTCCCGGCGACACTTCCACAGTCATCACATCCTCAGCCCTTGAGGGGACAGGTTTTGCAGGCAGCGGCGATTTGTTCATCATACCTGCCACCTTGGAACTTGGCGCAGAACTGTTGTTAGATGACACAGTAGACGGACTGCGCGGATGTTTAGAGCCTCGAGGACTGGCTGTCTGCGGCGATGACTTGAACGGCGTGAAGAGACTGAAGAAGTTCTGGGGAGACATGACAGTACACCAGACACATGTGAGACATGACAGTACACCAGACA
>NW_004799265.1:14047-22017 GCF_000002075.1 Aplysia californica | reverse complement strand
GGCGCTCTCGTGGCCTAGAGGTTAAGGTGTTGACCTCTCATTCAAAGGTCCCGGGTTAGATTCCGGGTAGCGACCAAAAAATGTTCTTCTCTAAAATTGTCTCCTTTCCCCTCCTTTCCTGATCTCTAGCAATGTTCTGTCGTCTGCTTTCATTTCCACTTTCTGCCCCCACCTCCTCCCCTCCTTTGCCCCCTCCTTTGGGCTTCTGACTCTTTCTGCAGCCTTTCTACTGCTACTCCTTGGCTCTTCCTTACTGCTGTCTTTCTGAAACACCCCTGATCTTCTGGTAGGAAAGATCTACACCTAGCCTTCTCGGACAAGGGCGAAAAATCTCAGAGGGCCCGTGTGCAAGTTGTGCACGTTAAAGATCCCTTGGTGGTCTAAAATCGATAAGAGTAGGCTTCGGCCGCCACCCGGGCAAAATTCAAAATTTCCTACCAACTGAAAATATTAGGTGTGTCCCGCGCGCTCATATGACCTTATGCAGTTGCGAGCGCTGTAAAACACTTTACAAAAACAAAACAAAAAACATCCACATATCCAGTTTTCTGTAAACAGGTTTTTTCTTGTCTGAAATCCCCCAATTATCCACATATCCAATTCTCTACAATACCCCCCTGGGGCGGTGCCACTGACTGAAGTGTCTTTAGGCCATTCTGAAAGGGGGGGACATTAATTTGTTCTTATGCACAGTAGAATTGTTAATGGGCTTGTTCAACAATGTCATGCTCATAACTGTGCCTGAACTGCAACAGGAAACTGCTGCTTTTTCTTTCCTAATACTTCTTTTGTATGTTTGTCACTCTCTTGTGACCTGCTATTTCCGGGTGCTGTTGAAGCTAGAGAGGTGAGTAGAGCAAGTTTGTTTCTCTGTAAGGACTTCTCTGGTCACATCCACCCCTTGGTACTCATATGGCCTTATGCAGTTGCGAGCACCGTAAAACCTTTACTGTATAAAAATTTTAAAAAATCATTTTAAAAAAAAATTCTCTACCAACAATTTTCCCCTCCAGTTCCGCCCACCATCGAGGACATGGAAGAAACGTACGATGCTGTCTCTGGTCAAGAACTGACCATCACGTGTACAGCCAAGGGCGACCCCGAGCCTTCGGTCATCTGGAAGAAGGATGGACCTCAGAGTGCCAGCACTGATGGCATTGTGGTACGTAGCACCGGCGCGGGCATCACTGGCGTGGGCTTCACTGGCGTGGGCTTCACTGGCGTGGGCTTCACTGGCGTGGGCTTCACTGGGGCGGGCTTCACTGGCGTGGGCTTCACTGGCGCGGGCTTCACTGGCGCGGGCTTCACTGGCGTGGGCTTCACCGGCGTGGGCTTCACTGGCGTGGGCTTCACTGGGGCGGGCTTCAACCGGTGCGGGCGGGCTTCAACCGGGGCGGGCTTCAACCGGTGCGGGCGGGCTTCACTGGGGCGGGCTTCAACCGGCGCGGGCGGGCTTCACCGGGGCGTCGTCTTCGTGTGCATCTTGTTCTTTGTCTTTTTTCTCACTCTTCTTGTTCTCTTTTCTTCTTTCTTTCTTCTTTCTCTTTCTCCCATAGAACAGCGAAATCCTTCGGACCTCTCCAGAAGAGACGAAGTCATTTTTACTCGATTGCGCATCGGACACACGGCCCTGACCCACAAATACCTCCTACAGGGAGATGAGAAGCCGTTCTGTGTCGGATGCAACACAGATTTTACCATAAGACACATCTTAACCGAATGTCTAGACTTTGGAGAGATCCGAAGGAAATATCATAAATGCAAGTAATTGCAAGACATTTTTTCCGTCGTTGTTCCCAGCAGAATATTGAATTTTATGAAGGCCATTGGCCTTTATGGTGAGTTGTAAAGTGAAACAATATTGCTCAAAAAATTTTTATTGTTATTTATAAGAGTTGTTTTAAATCGCAAATATATTTACACTGAATTTTAGAATTTTAGCATTTTAAAGTCTAATCGTCGACAAAGCGTGCAGTGAACTGTTGTGAATGCTACCAACTTGTGTTTCGCGCGCTCATACGACCTTATGCTGTTGTGAGCGCCGTAAAACCCTGTACTAAATAAAATAAAAATGTCTCCCCTTTCCATCCTCACGGCTAACTGAATGTGTGGCGGCGGTGGTGGCCTAGTAGTTAGGCTCTGAAACTCTCAACAGTAAGATTGTGGGTTCGAATACGCGTCAGGGGCCCGAAGTTGTGTCCTTGGGGAAGGGCACTTTACACGAATTTTCTTCTCTACACCCCAGGTGGGAATGTGTACCCAGTTGTAGACAGCGAAAGATCTGGATAGTTTGTTAGTGTTTGAGCGCTTAATCAGCTTCTTGCACTGTATGCTTCCTGGGAAGCCGAGAATGTTTCTGAGTGTTCTATGGTCTGCTGGGGTAATAATATAATGTAAAGTGAAATGAGCTTTCTGTCGAGCGGGGATATGCGCTATACAAATGCTATTTATGGTTATTATTATAATTGTTACAATTATTTTTATTATTATTATTATTATTATTATTATTGTTTTTTTTAAATTAGTGTTATTCTTGTTATTATCATTAATTGTATTATTATTATTATCTTTATTATCATTATTTGTTGTTGTTGTTATTATTATTATTATTATTATTAAAGTTATTATTGTTATCATTATCATTTTTTATTATTATTATCATTATTAATTAAGTATTATTATTATTATAATCTATTATTATTATTATTATCTTAATTTTACAATTATGAATTATTATTATAATGATGATGATGATGATGATGATGATGATGATGTCTCTCTCCCCCCCCCCCCCCCCCCCCCCCAGAAAAAGGGCCCCACTTAAAAGAAAGTTGGGAGCAACCAGAATGACATGGAGGAAAAGGGACAGTGGCCCAGCACATGACCTTCAAGCCCGTGACCTACCAGGACGCCGGCACCTACATCTGTACAGCCTTCAGTCTGGTGGGGAGCGCCAACAAGACAGTCAAACTGACCGTGCAGTGTGAGTAGTCTCCTCATATGTCTGACCAAAACTGTCGAAAGTGCCGTGAATGTTTAGTCACGCCAGTGTGTACGGAATCATAACCATTCCTGACCTTCAGACGTTATTTATGTATGAGGTCAGCTTCCGCTTTGTGCTAATTATTTTTATGCTTAATATAGATTCTGTTTGGTGTACCGGTATGTATGTCTTAACAGGTATATTGTGTGGAGTTGCATGCTTGTGGGAGTAAGGCATTTCTTGTTTTTTCATTTCAATTAATAAAACAATGTGCAGTACACACAGGCGTGACGTTTGTTTCTTTTAAACTACTACTCAACCAACCAACCAATCTAGAAGCCATCAACTAACTAACCAACCCATCAACCAACCCATCAACCAACCAACCAACCAATCTAGAAGCCATCAACTAACTAACCAACCCATCAACCAGCCAACCAACCCATCAACCAACCAACCAATCTAGAAGCCATCAACTAACTAACCAACCCATCAACCAGCCAACCAACCCATCAACCAACCAACCAATCTAGAAGCCATCAACCAATTAACCAACCCATCAACCAACCAACCAACCAATCTAGAAGCCATCAACCAACTAACCAACCCATCAACCAACCAACCAACCAACCGACAATCCATCAACCGTGGGTGGTTGGCGGGTGCTCTGGTGTGGTTTGCTTCTTCTTTCCTATCAAACATCTATCGTCCTTATCTCCCTTTCTTCTTTTTTATGTTTGTTACTCTCTTGTAACACCTCTAATCTTCTGGTGTTCATATGACCTGACTTATTGTGTTGCAAGTGCCGTAAAACACTTACTCAAAAAAACCAACAAAAAAACTCTTACTAAAACAAAACAAATCCATCAACCAACCAACCAACAACCCACCAACAACCGATCAACCAACCAACCACAACCAAGCCACCCATCAATCAACTGACCAACCAACCAAACAATCAATCAATCAATCATTCAACCAACCAACCAACCACAATTATCAGTATCAGTCAATCAATCAATCAATCAATCAATCAATCAATCAATCAATCAATCAATCCTCATAGGTCCGAGTGGGTACATCGGGTTGGTTGTGTGGAAGAATGAAGAGAAGGAAAGGTAGGGACGGAAATGAAAAGACCTTGTGGAAATTCGATTTTCGAGAGATGCGGTTTTCCATTTTATTTTCATCAGTCGTTTTGTAATACTTCTGTTATTTTCTTTTTAAAAAAAAAAATGGAGAAGGACAGTTCTTATTCTCAGAATATAGATCTAGATCTAGATCTATTACCAAAAGTGAGTCGATAGTGTCGTAAAACACCAACTCAAGCAAACAAATAATATATAATCTCCGAATGTGTTTTGTTCAACCCCAGTTTGCTTCTGTCTGTTGAAAGTGTTTTTGTGAGCCAATGCGACTTCGTAAATTTTTGTAGAATTATGAAGTACTTTTTGCAGGAACGGTAGTTATGAAGTTGATTAGTTTGGACTAACATTTGGATTTATCTCTCTTCTCCCACCCCCTTACAGATAAGCCAAACTTTGACACTGATTTCAAAGAGCGAGAATTCTTTGGCTGGAGAGGCCACAAGGCCAACCTGACATGTCAGGCCAACGCCAACCCCGTGGCCACCATTGAGTGGTACATGCCGGATGCGGAGAACCCTGACGACTACTCTAAGGCCGTTCGCATTCCCAACGAGGCCCCGTATACCATCAACATGCTGCAGAAGTGGGACGGATCTTTCCTCAGCTCCAGGTCACTTCACGTAAGTCGCCGAAAATTCTGAGTTTGATGGTGGAATTTTTAAAAATTGTTCTGATGGTCTCAGCAAATTCTGCTTTTGTTGGATAAATCTTTTCCGAATTCTGGGTTGGTTTGACAAATCCGGGAGGAGGGAGATACATTTTTTCTAAATTCTGGGTTGGTTTGATAAATCTGGGAGGAGGGAGATAAATCTTTTCCAAATTCTGCTTTGGTTTTATAAATCTGGGAGGAGGGAGATGAATCTTTTCCAAATTCTGGGTTGGTTTGATAAATCTGGGAGGAGGGAGAGAGATAAATCTTTTCCAAATTCTGGGTTGGTTTGATAAATCTGGGAAGAGGAAATAAATCTTTTCCAAATTCTGGGTTGGGTTGATAAATCTGGGAAGAGGAAATAAATCTTTTCCAAATTCTGGGTTGGTTTGATAAATCTGGGAGGAGGGAGAGAGATGAATCTTTTCCAAATTCTGGGTTGGTTTGATAAATCTGGGAGGAGGGAGATAAATCTTTTCCAAATTCTGCCTTGGTTTGATGAATCTTTTCCAAATTCTGGGTTGGTTTGATAAATCTTGGAGGAGGGAGATAAATCTTTTCCAAATTCTGCCTTGCTTTGATGAATCTGGGAGGAGGGAGATGAATCTTTTCCAAATTCTGCCTTGGTTTGATGAATCTATTCCAAATGGTGGTTGGTGGGTGCTCTAGTGAGGTTTGCTCCTTCTTTCTTATCAAACAGCCATCGTCTTCATGGCCTTTTTTCCTCATGTTAGAGATGTGTGTTACACCTTAGTCTTTGGCACTTGTATTACCTAATTGTGTTACGAGTGCTGTGGGTGGTTGGCGGGTGCCCTAGTGTGGTTTGCTTCTTCTTTCCTTTGAGACAGCTATCGTCCTTATCTCACCTTCTTCTTTTTTTATGTTTGTTACTCTCTTGTAACACCTCTAATCTTCTGGCGCTCATATGACCTTATGCAGTTGCGAGCGCCGTAAAACCTCTACTATAATTTTTTTTTTTTTAAAGCTGTAAAACGCGTACTAGAACTAAACTTAATGTGGGTGGTTGGAGGGCGCTACTACTGGTAGATCCTATTTCTTTACTTTTCTCTGATGTTTCTCTCTCTGTCTCACTGTTTCCCCAGCACTAAATGACTATTAGTGTGTCCATGTGCGTCTCATTGCTGGAGCTACTGGGTGGTTGACGGGTGCTCTGATGCGGTTTGCTCCTTGTTCCCTATCAAACATCTATCGTCCTGATCTCTCTTCCTTTTTGGTGTTTGTTACTCTCTTCTAACACCTCTTATCTTTGGCACTTGTGTGACTTTATTGTGTTGCTAGTGCCGTAAAACTCTTACGAAAACGAAAATTTACTGGAGCTACCACAGCGGTCACTTTGATTTGTCTGACCACTCGGTATGTCTGTGTGATTGGCAGGTGGACATCGGGGATGAGACGAGCCATTACAAAGATTTCCTGTGTGAGGCCACCAACGTCCAGGGCACGACCTGGCAGGTTGTCACTCTCAAGGAAGCAAGTGAGTCGGAGCTAGTAAATAAATAAATAAATAAATAAGAGCATTTGTGAGGCAGTGTGGTGGAATCAGGCTCTCGTCAATTTTTGGGCATGTAGAGTTATTGGTATCATCTTAAAGCTGTTTCACTTGTGTTTATATGGATGAAAAAACTATCCATTTATCTGGAATACAAGTCAAAATATTTGCGAATGAAGGAGGTGGGGGTCGCCTAGTGAGAAAATGGCCGCCAAAGATTAGTTATTTCCTTAGCTTAAGAGTCCGTGGTAACTGAAAAGTTACATTTTTTGTGCCTTTAATCAACGTTTTTCAGAAAAATCCACACAGAAATGAGTTCTTTAATGGGCATGAAAGGTGTTGAGCCAAAAAACAAAAATTTGAAAAAAATTCACAAACCAGCAGAAAAATGCAAGTTTCTTCTCTTTGATTATTTTGATGAGAGCCTGATTCCACCACGCTGCCTCACATTTGTATCCCGCCTTTCCACACAGCATGGGCCCAAGGCGTACATAGGAGATTAAAAAGGCATTCATACTAACACCATACAAATTCATCATGTGCGTACTTTTTGACAGCAATATTTTTTCAGACAAGAAAAAATGCTCATACAAAAAGGCAAGGTACTGTCCATTATTGAGTGTGTGTGTGAGCTGTTGTGTGTGTGTATGAGCTGTTGTGTGTGTGTGTGAGCTGTTGTGTGTGTGTGTGAGCTGTTGTGTGTGTGTGTGAGCTGTTGTGCGTGTGTATGAGCTGTTGTGTGTGTGAGCTGTTGTGTACAGGTGTGAGCTGTTGTGTGTGTGAACTGTTGTGTGTGTGAACTTGTGTGTGTGAGCTGTTGTGTGTGTGAACTGTTGTGTGTGTGAACTGTTGTGTGTGTGAACTGTTCTGTGTGTGAACTGTTCTGTGTGTGAACTGTTGTGTGTGTGAACTGTTGTGTGCGGGTGTGAACTGTTGTGTGTGTGAGCTGTTGTGTGCGGGTGTGAGCTGTTGTGTGTGTGAACTGTTGTGTGTGTGAACTGTTGTGTGTGTGAGCTGTTGTGTGCGTAACAAACGCGCCACTCGGGCAAAATTCAAAATTTCCTACCAACTGAAAATATTAGGTGTGTCCCGCGCACTCATATGACCTTATGCAGTTGCGAGCGCCGTAAAAACACTTACCAAAACAGTAAAAAAATTGTCATCAACACTGCGACTGTGTCCCCAGAGCCACCGGGCTCCCCTGTGATCAGCATGGGCAACGTCCTGACGTCCTCCATCACTGTCAACATTGAGCCCCCTGCGGAGAACAACGGTCAACCGGTCACTGAGTACACCTACCTGTACTACCCTGACGGAGACGCCGCCCAGACCAACAATGGACAGACAGGTGATGCGCTTTGGGGCTCGGCTCACTTCAGGGAGGGAGGGAGGGAGGGAGGGTAGGCGGGCGGTTGGTGGGTGTTGCTGCTCTGGTGTGGATTACTGCTCCCCTTTTTTTCCTTGAAAACATCTGTCATAATCGTATTTTATCCTTATCTCTCCTCCTTCTTTGGTGCGTTTGTTACTCTCTTGTAACACCTCGAGTTTTCAGCACTTTATGACCTGATTGTGTTGCAAGTGCTGTAAAACTTTGAATATACGGAAGGAAACGCTGTGGAAACAGTGGTCAGGGGGATGTCCGAAGGGTTGTGAAACTTCAGGGATAACCAACAACTCCCG
>NW_004799265.1:4764-13947 GCF_000002075.1 Aplysia californica | reverse complement strand
TCTGCAGCGTTTCTACTGCTGACTACTTGAGTGCGTACTAATGTCGTCTGTCTATTTCAGGCCATGCCGATATTAGGAGGAGGTAAGATTCAACATCTAGTGCTCTCGAAAGAGGGCGAAAAATCTCTGACGTCCGTGTCCAAGTTAAGCACATTAAAGTGTGCCTGGGTGGTCCTGAGAGTATGCTCTGGCTGCGAGCCAGTGCAAAATTCAAAATTAAGTTCCTGCCGAACTAAAAATGTGTTTGCAAGTCCGTCTCGGTGTATATGATCTTATGCAGTTGCGAGGGCCGTTAAAACACTTACCAAAGCAAAAACTATCTGTGTGTACACCCAGTGTGTCCATATGCTCCATAGCTTGTGAAGGACTCGAGAATGTGTGTGTGAAAAATTGTGTGTGTGTAAACCAGCGTGTGCGTGTGTGAGCTGTCGTGTGCGGGTGTGAGCATTTGTGTATGTGTGTGTGCCTGTTGTGTGTGTGTGTAAACTGTTGTGTGTGTGTGTGAGCTGTTGTGTGTGTGTGTGAGCTGTTGTGTGTGTGTGTGAGCTGTTGTGTGTGTGTGTGAGCTGTTGTGTGTGTGTGTGAGCTGTTGTGTGTGTGAGCTGTTGTGTACAGGTGTGAGCTGTTGTGTGTGTGAACTGTTGTGTGTGTGAACTTGTGTGTGTGAACTGTTGTGTGTGTGAGCTGTTGTGTGCGTAACAAACGCGCCACCTGGGCAAATTTCAAAATTTCTTACCAACTGAAAATATTAGGTGTGTCCCGCGCGCTCATATGACCTTATGCAGTTGCGAGCGCCGTAAAACCCCGTGCCAAAACAGTAAAAAAATTGTCATCAACACTGCGACTGTGTCCCCAGAGCCACCGGGCTCCCCTGTGATCAGCATGGGCAACGTCCTGACGTCCTCCATCACCGTCAACATTGAGCCCCCTGCGGAGAACAACGGTCAACCGGTCACTGAGTACACCTACCTGTACTACCCCGACGGAGACGCCGCCCAGACCAACAATGGACAGACAGGTGATGCGCTTTGGGGCTCGGCTCACTTCAGGGAGGGAGGGAGGGAGGGAGGGTAGGCGGGCGGTTGGTGGGTGTTGCTGCTCTGGTGTGGATTACTGCTCCCCTTTTTTTCCTAGAAAACATCTGTCATAATCGTATTTCATCCTTATCTCTCCTCCTTCTTTGGTGCGTTTGTTACTCTCTTGTAACACCTCGAGTTTTCAGCACTTTATGACCTGATTGTGTTGCAAGTGCTGTAAAACTTTGAATATACGGAAGGAAACGCTGTGGAAACAGTGGTCAGGGGGATGTCCGAAGGGTTGTGAAACTTCAGGGATAACCAACAACTCCCGCCGCCGCCCCCCCCCCCCCCCAAATCAAGAACTTCCTTATGTATGTCTACTTACTTTTACTTTTTCATCCTCTGTTGCCGTTAAGCGTCGAGGGGAGAGATGCAGTTTTCTATGGTGGCCTTCCTCTTCCTTTATAGCCTGAGTGCTTGGTGTTGTAGGCTCTCAAGGCTGGCTGGTCAGGTGACATGCGTAACAGGAGGCCAAACCGTTTTATCCTCTGTCTTTCTATGTAATGCAGGCAGGACTCAGTGCCGATAGCTGCTCTTACTTCTTCATTTCTCTGCCTGTCTCGTCTTGTGATGTTAAGGGTTTTGCAGAGACATTTCATTTTGCATGCGGTGATTTTGCTTTCATGGGTTTTGCTTAAGGTCCAGGTCTGGCTCTGATAACATAATGTTGGTATGAATATTGAGGTGATAAGCTGTCTCTTTGTGTCCATGGAGATGTTTGGATGAGATAGAACGGGTGCGAGCTGGTAGGTGACAGCGTTGGCTTTTTGAGTTCGCGTTTCTATGTCTCTGTCTATGGACCCGTTTTCAGAAAAAGTGCTGCCAAGATATTTAAACTCCTTCACCTGTTTCAGTTGTTTACTATTGACATGGATGTTCAGGGGACTATGGTTTCGGGTCACTTTCATAACTTCTGTTTTTGATGTGCTTATTTTCATGTACGTCATGGGATGAAATCAGGCACTCGTCAAAATGACGAAACAGGAAACCAACATTTTTCCGCTGTTGGGCAATCGTATCGATTTTAAGAATTTTTTTTTTGGGGTCAGATTGAACACCTTTGATGAGGTCTTTATGAAGAAGAATAACCTTTTGGTTGAAGGGATAGAACCTTCTGTTCTCTCGCTCTTATCTCCCATGTCGCTGTGGTCTGAGTGGGTGGTTGGAGGAAGCTGTGGTGTGGTTTGCTCCTTCTTTCCTATCAAACGTCTATCGTCCTCATCTCTCCTCCTTCTTTTTCGTGTTTGTTCGCTCTTGTAACACCTCTAATCTTTGGCTCTTTTAAATATGACCTTATTGTGTTGCAAGTGCCGTAAAGCTCTCACTAAAACTAAACTGTGGTCTGAACTGTGTCCTGTACGTTTTGTCCTGCAGCCCGTACGGGTGACAAGACGAAACTGGAACTGACTGGTCTGACCTCCAACACCCCGTACGTGGTCAAGGTGAAGGCCAAGAACAACGTAGGTGAAGGTGAAGAGGCCACGGTGACCATCCCCACCCTGAAAGTGAGCAAACCGTTCCGACTGACCATCAAGTCTCCCCAGATGAGCGAAAACGCTGACTCCTACCTCCTGGAGTGGGAGCAACCCGATGACGGCGGCTCGCCCATTAAGCACTTTAGCATCTCATACAGACAGGTATGTATAGTTATCTCATACGCACACAGACAGTTATCACAGACAGACAGATACAGACAGTCATCACATACAGACAGTCATCCCATACAGACAGTCATCACATACAGATAGGTTCGTACCCTCATCTTGTCATCATCTTCAGACAGATATGTACATTAATCTGGTCAGACATACAGATATGTACATTAATCTGGTCAGACATACAGATATGTACATTAATCTGGTCAGACATACAGATATGTACATTAATCTGGTCAGACATACAGATATGTACATTAATCTGGTCAGACATACAGATATGTACATTAATCTGGTCAGACATACCTGTACATTAGTCTGGTCAGACATACAGATATGTACATTAGTCTGGTCAGACATACAGATATGTACATTAGTCTGGTCAGACATACAGATATGTACATTAGTCTGGTCAGACATACAGACTGTACATTAGTCTGGTCAGACATACAGATTGTACATTAGTCTGGTCAGACATACAGCGCCGTAAAACACTTACCAAAAAAAAAGAAAAAGACGTACAGACAGGTACAACATACGCTCATCTAGTCATCACCAACAGACAGATTACGTACGTTGGCTGATCTGGTCAGACCTATGGACAAACGGTTATGCTAATCTGGTGATACCTCCTTTGCCCCCTCCTCTGGGCTCCTGACTCTTTCTGCAGCCTTTCTACTGCTACTCCTTGGCTCCTCCTTACAGCTGTCTTTCTGCCACAGCCCTGATCTTCTGGTAGGAAAGATCTCCACCTAGCCTTCCCGGACAAGGGCGAAAAATCTCAGAGGGCCCGTGGGCAAGTTGCGCACGTTAAAGATCCCTTGGTGGTCTAAAATCGATAAGAATAGGCTTCGGCCGCCACCCGGGCAAAATTCAAAATTTCCTACCAACTGAAAATATTAGGTGTGTCCCGCACGCTCATATGACCTATGCAGTTGCGAGTGCCGTAACACACTTTACAAAAACAAAAAAAATAATCTGGTGAAACTGGTGATATATATGCTAATCAAAGATGATAGATACGCTAACAAGGGGTGATATATTTGCTGACCAAGGTGTGTCATAGCTTGGCATAGGGTAGGTTCTGAATATCAAAGTTATTGGCCCAGATCATCAAAAGTATTGGTGCACAATAATAATAATCATAATAATAATAGTAGTAATAATAATAATAATAGTAATGACAAATAATAAGTGACGTCGGTGGCCTAGTGGTTAGGCTACCGGACTCGTAATCGTGAGATTGTGGGGTCGGGGGTTCGAGCCTCAGCTCGGTCCGGCGTTTTGTCCTTGGGAAAGACACTTTACACGAACTTCCCACTTGGCTCGGTCCTATCGGAGACGGACGTTAAACTAGGAGGTCCCGCCCCTTAAATAACCTAACAGGGTTGATAGGGGCGTTAAACCCATACCATTTTTTTCACAAATAATAAATAGCATTTGTATAGTGCATACCCTTGCTCAACAGCGAGCTCAATACTCTTTGTGTTTTACATTATATTGTTACCCCAAAGACTCTTTAGAAGTAGGGGGCTCTCGTGGCCTAGAGGTTAAGGTGTTGGCCTCTCATTCAAAAGGTCCCGGGTTCGAATCCGGGTAGCGACCGAAACATTTTCTTCCCTAAAATTGTCTCCTTTCACCTCCTTTCCTGCTCTCTAGCAATGTTCTGTTGTCTACTTTCGTTTCCACTTTCTGCCCCCACCCCCTCACCTCCTTTGCCCCCTCCTCTGGGCTCCTGACTCTTTCTGCAGCCTTTCTACTGCTACTTCTTGTCTCCTCCTAACTGCTGTCTTTCTGTCACACCCCTGATCTTCTGGTAGGAAAGATCTACACCTAGCCTTCTTGGACAAGGGCGAAAAATCTCGGATGGCCCGTGTGCAAGTTGGGCACGTTAAAGATCCCTTGGTGGTCTATAATCGATAGGAGCAGGCTTCGGCCGCCACCCGGGCAAAATTCAAAATTTCCTACCAACTGAAAATATTAGGTGTGTCCCGCGCGCTCATATGACCTTATGCAGTTGCGTGGGCCGTAAAAACACTTTACAAAAACAAACAAATCTTTAGAAGTATTCTCGGCTTCCCGGCGCTCAAACACTAACAGACAAGATCTTCCCGTGTCTAAATCGGGTATGTTAGCACGTGATGGTTTAGCACAGAAAGATGAGGAAAGAATTATCATTCTTCCCGTTTGTCTTCAGGTGAAGGTCAAGGGCACGGATGAGCCGGGGACATGGAAGATTGACGGCGACATCGACCTGGATCCCAAGCTGAAGGTGGTGCCTAACCCCAGCGCCCTGAGCACGCGGCTGGACGACCTTGACGCCAACGCCTTCTACGAGATCCGCCTGTGGGCCACCAACGAGGAGGGAGACTCGGAGCTCACCCAGGTGCTCATCAAGACAAGTGCAGGAGGTAAGTGCGGCTTTCACGTGACCTTTACCTTCCCGGGTCAGGAGCTACAGTTAGTAGCCGCAGGTCAGCGCGGACAGAAATGGGGTCGATGGAAATGTCGGGGTCAGTTTCGGGTTCCTTAGCTTGTTAAGCAATTTGGCGGGAACGGTTTGGTTTTTTTTCTCTCTGAATTTGATTTGGTTTCGAAATAAGCTAAGCGCAACTTGTAATGGAATGTGATGAGAAATTTGGAGGCATTGTTCCGATTCATAAATCAGTTGGGACAAAAATTTGTTCACCTCGATGCTTGTGACTTAGATAAAAAAATTGTAACTTAGAAGTTTTGAGTTGGTGAATGGTAGGTAAGGGAAAGACTGAGAGACAATCGGGGGGGAAAAGGAGTGAGTCTCCTCCTTTAAGAAGGAGAATGTTCTGTTGATTAATCTGAGAGAAGCTAGTTCAAGGTCCTTCTGTCAGTAGCATTGATTCAGGAACATAGTGTTTAGATAAAAAGCATTGATTCAAGAACGTAGTGTCTAGATAAAAAGCATTGATCAAGAACATATGATAGTGTTCTCACCAGAAGCATTGATTCAAGAACATATGATAGTGTTCTCACCAGAAGCATTGATTCAAGAACATATGATAGTGTTCTCACCAGAAGCATTGATTCAAGAACATAGTGTTCTCACCAGAAGCATTGATTCAAGAACATATGATAGTGTTCTCACCAGAAGCATTGATTCAAGAACATATGATAGTGTTTAGATAAAAAGCATTGATTCAAGAACGTAGTGTCTAGATAAAAAGCATTGATTCAAGAACATAGTATTCTCACCAGAAGCATTGATTAAAGAACATAATGTTCTCACCAGAAATACTGATTCAAGAAGTAGTGTTTAGATAAAAAGCATTGATTCAAGAACGTAGTGTTTAGATAAAAAGCATTGATTCAAGAACATAATGTTCTCACCAGAAATACTGATTCAAGAAGTAATGTTTCAGTTTAGGTTTATTTTTCTGTGTAGAGGTGAGGAAGTTGTAGGTAGGAAGGGAGGGTGCTGTCAGTTACTTGTGGTGGATGCAGACGATCCAGTGATCCGGTATCCGAAGCTCTTGAGCTAATTGGTCAGGGGAAATGTGTCATTTTAAATAACTTGACATTTTCGTGGCTTTTCCTAAACTGTTCGGGCGGGGTTATTAGATTGGAGTGTTACCTCTTTGATGTTCACAAAGTTGGACAATATGAAAAATGTAGAGAAGTTCTATTACAGACCCAGTAATGAAGAGAGTAAATTCTTTAGTCAGAAATGTATTTATTTTGGTAGTATATCTGGTGATCATTGATTGTAAGTAACGAACAAGTCCATTTTCTTTGTATAATCCTAATTCTGTTTATCATCTCTCAATTTATGCTCAGACATAAACATTGAATGAAGTAAAGTAGCCAGTCAAGAAATAAATCAAAACTCTTTGAATGATTTTTAATCTACCTGTCAATTCAATGCCTTTTTCTCATTCTCCTTTATCTGGAATTATAATATTATTTAGTCTAGATTTTGAATTGCACCGAAAAATGAAAAATATGTGGTCATGAATTGTAGACTTGGAAAATTAATATTGAATTTGTATTTATGATTTAAAGAGAAAAAGACACATTTTTCAACTTCCTGAAACATTATGAAACATTTTAGGAAATTCCTGTAATTTTTCCAAACTCTCGTTGAAACACTTTTCTGATCCGGTTCTTCTGTCTGGTGTTACTGAGTAAATCTTTTCTGTTAGCGACTTTGTGAAAAAAATTATTTTTTTTCAAAATGAGGTGACTTTGGCATTTTATTTAGCATGACGCGTCCCGATGATGAGCAAAGAGACATAGTGTGGTTGGTCAGTTTAAAACTTGTGTGAGTAAGTAAATTATATATACAGATAGAGAGCTTAGATAACTTTATCGGCTAGATCGTACAACTGTAGTTGCCGCGAGGTTTAACTATTCTTAGGTATACATGTACGGGGTGTTCTGAGACTTGGGGCCAACATAGCGGTGTCTGCAGAGTTTGAGGGAAAGTCTTCTTAGGCTTTTTGGTAACCCTTTCAGGACCATGGTGCAGGCAGTCTGGGTGGTGGTTTGAATCTCCGGTGAATCAATCAGTCTTGAACCTGTTTTAAAAATGACATCTAAAAGAAACTAGCAGTGCATGGTCCTGGAACTGTTTTAAAAGACGATATATATATATATAAATGGAACTGAAACCAAGCAGTACTTTAGGCTGTTATCGGAGAAAAATAGAGAAGTTCAGTAGTCATCTATCAAATGTAGAAGTTCAGTAGTCATTTGTCAAATGTACAAGTTCAGTAGTCGTCTATCACATGTAGAAGTTCAGTAGTCATCTATCAAATGTAGAAGTTCAGTAGTCATCTATCAAATGTAGAAGTTTAGTAGTCATCTATCACACAGAAGGTCAGTAGTCATCTATCACACAGAAGGTCAGTAGTCATCTATCAAATGTAGAAGTTCAGTAGTCATTTGTCAAATGTACAAGTTCAGTAATCGTCTATCACACAGAAGTTCAGTAGTCATTTGTCAAATGTACAAGTTCAGTAGTCGTCTATCACATGTAGAAGTTCAGTAGTCATCTATCAAATGTAGAAGTTCAGTAGTCATCTGTCAAATGTAGAAGTTTAGTAGTCATCTATCACACAGAAGGTCAGTAGTCATCTATCACACAGAAGTTCAGTAGTCATCTATCAAATGTAGAAGTTCAGTAGTCATTTGTCAAATGTACAAGTTCAGTAGTCGTCTATCACACAGAAGGTCAGTAGTCATCTGTCCATGTCCTTGCACCCTCTGTAACTACATTTTGACCGCTCAGTGTAAGACCCTGTCATATGTCACTTGGGGACAATTATTACATCGCTGGTCGACAAATTACTCCATCGGGCGACGATTATTTCGTCACCGGGTGACAATTATTACATCACTGGTCGACAGTTATTACGTCACCGGGTGACAACTCCATATGGCCGGGTGACAGTTATTACAGCACTGGTCGACACTTATTACGTCACCGGGTGACATTATTACATCACCGGTCGACGGTTAATACATCACCGGTCGACAGTTATTACGTCACCGGGTGACAATTCCGTATGGCCGAGTCTTCCACTGTGTGGTCCGTTTCCTGGCACGCATTAGCCGGCCAGATTTAGCCACAAGGGCGGGACTCAGAATGTAGAGCAAGGTACCGCACCAACAGCACTGTTGTCTGTTGTAACTGACCAGTGACTACTTAGTACTCAAATGTTGTTTGTTAGTGGGGGGGGGGGGGGATAAGTTTGTATAGTTGTTTCTCGCCCCAAATGTGGAGAAGAAATAAGAGTAGTAGTAGCGGTTTTACGTGGTCAGAGTTTGTGTGGTGGAGTGTTTGACCGTGTAGACAGACTGTGTGAAGCAGTGGACGGATCAGGAGAGCGGTGATGATGTGAACCTTTTGTCTAATTCTCACTTCACAGGTGCTAAATCTAGTGAATCTGGTAAGGCAATGAACAGTTTGTTGGAGAGAAATGCAAGTGGTTTTGGGTTTATTTATTTTTTTTGTGGTTCTTGTAGGATGTGTGAATTGTTTTGTTTTTTTGGGTGACGGGAGGTGGCTGCTGGTTGCTGCTCACAAACGGTCCTGGACATTCCTCAGATAGAAGGGAGGGTTCCCCTGTGTGTTTATGACCAAAACTGAGGTCGATAGTGCCTGCCGTAAAACACCAACTGAAGTTAAAATTCTCGGTGGCTTTTTTGTTGTTGTTGCTCGGATGACCAAGAGATTCTGTTGTTACTATTGATTTTACAGCTCAAATGCCAAAGAGATTCTGTTGTTACTATTGATTTTACAGCTCAAATGCCAAAGAGAATCAATTGTTACTGTTATTTTCACAGTTCAAATATCAAAGAGACTCAATTGTTACTGGTTTTTTTCACATATCAAATATCAAAGACTCAATTGTTACTGTTATTTTCACGGATCAAATATCAAAGAGCATTGTTTGGTTGGTTTTTTTTTTTTG
>NW_004799265.1:0-1180 GCF_000002075.1 Aplysia californica | reverse complement strand
ATATAATAGCAGTATCAGTTTCCTAACTATAGTTTGTCTTTATACTCATTCCTTCGGCCATGTCCGGTTTTCTCGGCTATTGTCTGTTATATTCCAGTGATCTTTGAAGATGCACTTAATTTGATCGTCATGAAAGTTTGTCTATCGTAGTTTAGTTTTAGTTACAGTTTTTCAGCACTTGCAGCAAATATTAGGTAACATTATAAGTGCTGAGGATTAGAGGTGTTACAATTAGGACAGTAACTACAACTACACAAACAAAAAAGAGGAAATAAAAAGCACCCGCCAACCACCCACAAAATGGCTTTACATTTGATTGAAAGAAGCGTAAAATGCACCACGTTCCTTTTCCCCCCCCCTACCGGTCTATGTTCTGCGTGCCCCTGGTCTTCAGGTCGCGGGAAGAGACGTCGCTGATTGTAACAGCAGTTTGTGCGCTGTGGTTAGGCTACCTTTGGGAAAGGCTCTTTACACTACCCGAATTTCCCACTTTGCCCGGTCCTTTCAGAGATGGCCGTTGAACTCAGGAGGTCCCCGTGTCTGAATTTAATGACCTAACTGTGTTGATAGGGGCGTGAAACCGAAGAAAACCCGGCGGTCTCTCAGATCTCGGTTAAAGCGGACTCGTGTGAATAGCAAGCATGATGATGGTGATGATGGTGATGGTGAAAATTATCATTATCATCATTATTGTTATTTTTTTGTGCCTTTTATGAAGTAATATGAGTATTGTTTTTATTAGTGTGTTCTTCGTCTTGGTCCCAGTGAACGAATAAAAAAATGTTGCAGCAAGTTCATTGGACGAGTGCCATAGAGTGTGATAGAGTAGAATATCTACAAGTTGTGTTTCACAGCAGGGCAGATGCCTCTACCCCAGCGGTTGACCAATCCCTGGGCGTGTTATGACTGACCTATAGTTGACCAATCCCTGGGCGTGTGTTATGACTGAGACTATAGTTGACCAATCCCTGGGCGTGTAATGACTGGCCTATAGTTGACCAATCCCTGGGCGTGTAATGACTGGCCTATAGTTGACCAATCCCTGGGCGTGTAATGACTGACCTATAGTTGACCAATCCCTGGGCGTGTTATGACTGACCTATAGTTGACCAATCCCTGGGCGTGTAATGACTGGCCTATAGTTGACCAATCCCTGGGCGTGTAATGACTGGCCTATAGT
>NW_004799264.1:19975-21483 GCF_000002075.1 Aplysia californica | reverse complement strand
CAAAAGTGGATTTTGCTTACGTCACGAAATCCAATCAACGTTCTCTCCCTGAAGTCGATACCGATTGCTGTAATTAGAATATCGATATTTCATCTCTACCAAAGATCGTACCTAACAAGATAGTTTACTCCTCTCTTTGACCCAATTAATAATGTGTCCTCAAAATTCAGTGGCGCCCTATTCGAAAAAGTGCGGACTTTGCGAACAGAGTTCCTCAACTTGTGAGAAAAACAATAAAAGTGAAACGAACAAACTGTGTTGTTCCTATTCTTCTTCTGGAGACACGATAGAGAGATTCTAAACAAAGACTGCAGCGCCATCTGAACCAATGCACGGACTTCCGCGGCCATTTTATTTTTTGGGCTGAGTGAACTATCGAGTTATATTCGATCTTTGTCTTTCCATCGCATACTTCCATTCCCCCTTTGTGAGTGAGACATCAGACAGTGAGGCATACCATAGGGCCACTATACTTTGTTTATGTAGGGGTTTTGCAGCAAACGACACAATATACATTAATAAAAAGAAATGTGAGGCAACGTGGAGAAACCAGCCGCTCGTCCAAATCTGTTTGTCAGATGTCAGCATTCTTCACTCGGTGGGGAAATTTTTATCGAATTAAAAAAAAAAAAATTTTGGCTCAACAACTTTTATATCCATTGAAGGACACACACATCTGTGTGGATTTTACTGGGGAAACACTGACCAAAGGCGCTACCATGTAATTAAAATGTGAGGTTTCCAAAGACTCAAGCTATGGAAGTCACCACATTTTGGCGGCCATTTTCTTGCTAGTTTTAATAATAGATAATAATAACAATAATAGATAGCATTTGTATAGCGCATACCCCCGCTCAACAGCTGGCTCTATGCGCTTTACACTATATTATTACCCCAGCAGACCATAGAACACTCAGAAACATTCTCAGCTTCCCGGGAAGCATACAGTGCAAGCAGCTGATTAAGCGCTCGAACACTAACAAACTGACAAGATCTTTCGCTGTCTATAGCCGGGTACCCTTTCCCACCTGGGTGAAGTGAGGAAAATTCGTGTAAAATGCCTTTCCCAGGGACACAACACAACGTCGGGCCCTTGACGGGATTGTACCTCTGACCCGAGGCGACCCCCACCTCTTTCAATCACAAACATCTCCACTTCTATTCAACATTCATAGATATTTTTTCACCAAAAGCAAAGGCAAATGAACAGGCTTTAAGATGATACCAATGACCCAATACGCCCAAAAATTGACGAGCGCCTGATTCCACCGCGTCCTGACACATATGCCCATGACGTCGGTATAGTTTGTTCCTGATTTAGAGGCTTCAAGGGACAAATAACAATACACATTGACAAAAGGATCGTTCTATAACATAAACAAATAACAATACACATTGACAAAAGGATCGTTCTAGAACATAAACAAATAACAATACACATTGACAAAAGGATCGTTCTAGAACATAAACAAATAACAATACACATTGACAAAAGGATCGTTCTAGAA
>NW_004799264.1:13734-15114 GCF_000002075.1 Aplysia californica | reverse complement strand
CTCTCTCTCTTTCTCTCTCTCTCTTTCTCTCTCTCTCTCTCTCTCTCATTATATATATATATATATGAACCTCGTGGAGTACAAAACACTATAGCACGGTCAAAAAACGGTGGCTCAACTTCTCCTCCAATATCTCTGTAACGGGCCATTCAATGTCATCCTAACTTCGCACAGCAGTTTGTCTCAATTTGTCGTAACTAAATCATATTTTTCCACAACATTTGCGGCTAGATTAAAGAAACTTTTCTTCATAAATTTATATAAAATATTTGAAATCTCTGTCGCAAGTAAAAAGGAATTGTTCACAGCACTTCCCGCTCCTCGCTCACATTTTGCGTACATATATTATTACGGCCTACGTCACAGCTCACCAATGACACTTTTTAGTGGCAAAGCTTGTTACAAGAAATTAATTTTATGGTGAACACATTTTTTGCACTAGTGGTTCTCAAAACATGCGTTCAATAAGCATAATGTCCCGATTAGAAAAACCTGACGGACTTGCTTGTAAAAGAATTATTGTCCCAGCTGTAGACATTCAAAAATATGTCGAAACCACCTATTTGGATCGGTTATTACATGTAGTGTTTATTAAGGAATTTTCTAGAACATAGCTAGCAAGTGTTTACAAAAATATTGATGTGTTAAGAGAAATTGATGCAAGTCGTCACTGTGCAAAGGCTGGATAGTTTATGTTGGATAGTTTTGGGGGGGGGGGATATTGGACAATAAGTCGCGACACGAATGTTTGACTCCACTCCATTGTGCCTATAGTCCAGGGCACGCAGCACAATGGTTCCTCCCTGTGCCCTTTATCTTGCTCATATTGCGTCAAATAGTGATCCGTGGTGAACCAGCAATAATGTCATAGTGCACGATCTAGATATAATACAAATCTATGACTTCCCATCAAACCAAGTTTCTATAGACGAAAAGAAATTTTAAAAAGCGACACAGAAGATTGTGTGCCTCACAGATCGAAGCTGACAACATAAATTGTCACAATTCCCAGGTGTCGCCGACAGAAATGAACAAAACTTCACCAGGACCTGAGGGCGGGCGTCCTGAAGCTGATAACAAATCCCAACAACAACAACATCATCATCGAACTCACGACAGCTGCAGTCATGGCAAACACGTGTGTCGTGACGCGGTGGAATCAGACGCTCGTCAATTTGGGAGCATTTTGTGTTATTGATATCTTCTTACAGCTTGTTGATTTTGACGAAAAAAAAATACTTAACTATGTTGAATAGAATTTTAGATATTTGCGATTGAAAAAAAGGGGGTCACCTGGTTTCATAGACTGCGAAAGATCTTGTCAGTATGTTAGTGTTTTAGCGCCTTTTAATGGCTGCTTGCACTGTATGCTTCCCAGGG
>NW_004799264.1:7680-8701 GCF_000002075.1 Aplysia californica | reverse complement strand
TCAGGCAGTCAGGCAGCTGCATAACAAGAAAAGTGTTGGATTGGAACCCACAGGGCAAGAGATCAAGGGGAAGACCTCGTGGAACCTGAGAAGAGTCACCGACATGGATGTACAGAAAAGTCGGAAGACGTGGGGTGACATCAAGCGACTAGCCCAAGATAGGGAAAAGTGGAGAGTGTTTGTTCGTGGCCTATATCCTGACCCAGGGTGAGAAAGGCAATGATGATGATGATCTACTCAGTACCTAATTATGAGAACATGACGTCACATATTTTCAGTTTCACAACATGGCAAGTTTTTCAGCAACAGTTCTAGGAATGACCTGATCACGACTCGGAATAATCTCACCAATTTGACACAGCATATAGAACATTTGATGTCCGACCTCATGGTCTCCTAATTGATACGATACTATGTTATAGTAGGGACGGTTCAACCTTGGCCCAAACTGACCCCCGCACCCTCCCCCCTCCCCCTCTTGTCATCTTCTGTCATATCTCCCAGCTGACGTCATTCATTGTGAACGGTTTCTAACTCAAAACGGCTCAAATTGTGGGAGAGAACTTTGTAATTCTCTGGTTCTGTTTTGTGTAGTCTCCCCTGGCGCGGGTCCTCATAGCCTGGGTCATAGGTCTTATTCCGTCTTGGGTCATAGGTCTTATTCCGTCTTGGGTCATAGGTCTTATTCCGTCTTGGGTCATAGGTCTTATTCCGTCTTGGGTCATAGGTCTTATTCCGTCTTGGGTCATAGTTAGAACTCTATTTTTAGCCAAATTGTGACCTTGGCTAGTCCCCTTTCTAGTCCCTCGCCCAGCAATATCTGACTATGGAAATGGACTTGGGAACTCACAGTCACAGAAGTTGATGACGTAAGTAGACCTACACCAGTGGCCAGCCTCCCTGTGTGTGGGCGCAGACAGTTGTTGTTACGTCAGTAGCGAGCACGACACGGTGTTTCGGTGGCGTACAGAGATGGCGGCCATTATCCCCACCCCGGGTGGGAGGAACACTTTCTCTTCTT
>NW_004799264.1:1860-3147 GCF_000002075.1 Aplysia californica | reverse complement strand
AATCTATATAAATATGTATATATTTACATAGTGTGTGTGCGTCTGTATGTGTGTGTGTGTTTGTTTCTGCGTGTATGTTTACTAAATTACGAGCATGCGAGAAGGAGAGTTTGTTTACACGTGTGTATGGCACGTACTGAATGTCTGGGAAAGTTATCGAGACCAAAACCACACAGGAAAAAGAAATGTCACACACACTGCCAGCAAACAGCTAGGAGATTTTTTACATCGTTTATGACACAGATAAAGTTGCTGTAGAAAACTCTCTGCTCTTACATTTTATCTTTTTCAATATGCACCGCTTCTTTGTATGTTTGTTGTTTATTCGTTTGTTTGTTTGCTTGTGTGTTTGTTTGTTTGCTTTCTTTTCTTTCTTATTTTTTGTAACGTCCTTGGTTTCATCTTTACCTGAATTGATGATGATGATGATGATGATGATGATGATGATGATGATGATGATGATGATGATGCTGATGATGATGATGATGATGATGATGATGACGGTTGTTATTAGTATCGTAACTATTATTAACACTATCATTATTATCATTGGTTCTTTTCGGTACTAATTATTATTTACTGTCATTGTCATCGTCACCATACTTATTGCTATCATTATCAGTTTAATGTAGGGGAAATAATTAAGCCTTTGCAATTTTCAACAGCAAATTTAGTTCTCAAGAAAATCCCATCTTTTGAATAGGATCTCCCCTTGACCCAGAAACGACGGCCACCTGATCCTATCAACAGCTTCAAAAGTATGCAAAACAGACGTAAAAACTAGACAATCTGACGGAGAGAAGGAAATACCGGAGCATATTGTGGGTGGGGTCGGGTAGAGGGAACACTTCTTTCTTTGGTTTGGTTATGTTTTGTTTTAGTAGAGCTTTTACGGCGCTCGCAACTGCATAAGGTCATAGGAGCGCCAGAAAAATAGAGACGTTACAAGAGAGTAACAAACATAAAAAAGATCGAGGGGAGATAAAGACGATAGATGTTTGATAGGAAAGAAGGAGCAAACCACACCAGAGCACCCACCAACCATTCGAATAAAAAATGGTGAAATGGTATAGGTTTAACGCCCCTATCAACACCTTTAGGTTATCTAAGAGGCGGGACCTCCGAGTTTAAAGTCCATCTCCGATAGGACCGCGCCAAATGAAGAAGTTTGTGCAAATTGCTTTTCTCAAGGACACAACGTCGGAACGAGCGAAGGCTATACCGATGATACTTCCAATAGACCCCTCCTTTGTTGGGTCAAATTGGATGAAAATAGACAAGTCAAAG
>NW_004799264.1:0-1242 GCF_000002075.1 Aplysia californica | reverse complement strand
GATGACAACAGACAACTCAAATTGGATGACAACAGACAACTCAAATTGGATGACAACAGACAACTCAAATTGGATGACAACAGACAACTCAAATTTGATGACAACAGACAACTGTGAGCAACACAGACATTATTCTTCACAAAACTTTCTGTTCACAACACAGACGTTATTCTTAACAAAACTTTCCGTTCACAACACAAACGTTATTCTTCACAAAACTTTCCGTTCACAACGCAGACGATATTCTTCACAAAACTTTCCGTTCACAACACAGACGTTATTCTTCACAAAACTTTCCGTTCACAACACAGACGTTATTCTTCACAAAACTTTCCGTTCACAACGCAGACGATATTCTTAACAAAACTTTCCGTTCACAACACAGACATTTCCTTCCATCACGGCTTTCAGTAACTAGGTGCCGACTGCTGCATATCGCATATCGCAGTTGCTGTGTTGAGAGGTTCTAGAATCCTACACACCTGGGAAATATCCATAGCTTTCTAGATCTGCTCTCAGTATCAGCCTGTCGAAATCTACACCGTCCACTATCACATTCCTCGCAACAACAACAACAACAACAACAACAACAACAACAACAACAACAACAATGAATTGGTTGGCGACTGGCTGAAAACACCCGAACGTTCGACTCACGACCTTGGAAAAATTAGATTTCTACGCGTTTGATTTTGAAGTTTATAAAGGAATTCGGTCTAACTGTGCCACGATAGCATCTTTTGCCTCTGTAAGAAGAAAACTGTTGGATGGCGCCGATTCGATTCGACTGAACTCGATCGGTGCATGCAGCATGTACAATGCAGACTCAACAAAAGAATCAGCTTCCTGGGGACAATTTGCTCACTCTACAGCTGCATGTTTAGGCCCAACACCTGCCTAAGTGGCACACTCACCTCTGGCGCCGGCTGGTGGAAAAACGTGCCAACTGATTGAAAGGTAACGCCAGTTGTCACAATGTGCTAAATGCTTCAACAGTTCAATAAAAGGTGAAAAGGGTGAGTAGTCAAAGCTGAAAAAGCTGAAGCAGTGGAAAAGAAGGAGTTATTTGTTGCTCCGGTTGTCAAAACGTGCTAAGTGATTAGATAGTTGAGAGGGCTGACCTCTTACGTCGGGTGGCAAAACGTGGTAACTGCATCAACAATCCAAGAGAATGACTTTGATCCTCCGGTTGTCAAAACGTGCTACGTACTTAATTCTTAGATGTCCACACGTCACCTGGCT
>NW_004799263.1:18723-19783 GCF_000002075.1 Aplysia californica | reverse complement strand
CGAGTTGGGGAAGTAAAGGCGGCGTGGAAAGGAACTGGCCACCCTACCACAATATGCCGAAGACCCAGGAAGTTGTCTCACTAACAAGGCCATCCCCTATGTCCGGGTCGGATGGGGGAAACATCTTTACTTTTCATATATAAAAAATATATACAAACGCACACACGCACACATACACACACGCACACATGCACACACATATACATAAACAAACAAACTCACATTCGGGAAAAAAAGAAATATCCACAGAACATCTGGAATGTCGCCATGAGGCAAACGGGCGCTAAGACTTGACGTCCTGCACGGTTTAAACAGTTCACCATACATCTTTATGACCTAAATTATATTGATGGAGGCGCAAAACATCTTCAATGACATATGTACGATCAAAATTATCTCAACATAATTGTTTGTCTGTGACGTGCGCCCAACGTTTACCTAACAGAAACCCACTCACGTTAGTTTGTCGACTTAGTCTCTGCTTTAGAAAACTGCACCTTGTCTCACCAACGTCCAACAGCATCAGAGGATTTGTTACTTAGTTTGAGGAAAGAGAAGCACATCGACACAATAATGGTCATTTAGTGCTGGGGAAAAGTAAGACAGACAGACAGAAACAACAGAGGGAAAGTAAAGAAGTAGGACCTACTTATCAGTGGCGCCCTCCAACCACCCACACAGACAGACAGAACAACAGAGGGAAAGTAAGGACGTAGGACCTACCAGTGACGCACTCCAACCACCCACACAGACAGACAGACAGAAACACATCCAAAGAGAAAGTGTCAAAAATACTGGGCATATACGACAATAAATGCAGAAAGCGAAGTAAAATATTATGTGTATCGCGCCCTGAGAATGACAGTGTTCTTCTTCTGACTCCATGACGCATATATTTTTTAGAACAAGGGATTCAAAGATTCACTCACTTACAGCTAAATAATAATTCTGTTTTTATACCTTTTTTGTTAAGTGTTAGTTCAACATCTAGTGTGTGAGTAACGTGTATGGAGTAACTTAGTTCTTGCTAAAAGTGGCGTCATTGATAGCGTGTTATATA
>NW_004799263.1:15870-18228 GCF_000002075.1 Aplysia californica | reverse complement strand
AGTTCAGAACTTCTGCTCAGGACTTTATTTTCTGAGATAAAACCATGGTTATTTGGGGGGGGTTTTCATTTGAGAGAGGTACAGTGTGTGAAGACTTTGTACTCAAATATACTCAAAAGAGAGAGATCACTTCAGACTCATATATATATATATATAATGTAAGATAGAACTTTCTTCTGACCTATACATAAAGGCAAGGGGCTTAAAAAGAAGGAAAAGCAGAAGTTACATACAGGCAGATATTAATGATCTATTTCAGTTGCACTGCAAGTTGAAGAACCAGCAGTCAGCTACCCCTGGAATCTAGCGGGGGAATGCAAAAAAGAAGAAGAAGAAGAAGAAGAAGAAGAAGAAGAAGAAGAAGAAGAAGAACAACAACAACAACAACAACAATAAGATCATCGACAAGAAGAAATATCTCTCTAAATAAAACGTGAGTGACTGAGAGACAGCCTTGTTATTTTGCGGTTGTGATTTCCCCCCACACAAAAACATCATGCACGGGTAGTGGGTAACCATGGTAACGTTTCCGTCTCTAGCTTGAGCATTCAGCCTCTAGACAAGGGACATAACACACCAGGCAGACTGCGCGGGGCTCGAACCAGCAACCATCACAGACTGTGACAGACCCTCAAGTTCCCACCTCCAAATTCCCTCTACATCTTTCAGTATATATATCTATATATATATATATAAACACTTTAATTTTCTCCATCATTTCATGCCCATGTTAGATCTCAGAACTTGTCATACCAAAGGGTCTTCAGCCTTTAGAGAAACTTATCTGTCAAGCTGTAGCCTACCGTATAAAGCTTTTTAAAGTTGTGACTTTAACTTGAATCAAACACATACTCAACTAATGATTCACTTGAACTAGTCTACGGTTCACATTGGCATCATATATATATATATAGTATTAGAATAGATCTAGATCTATATCGACTCTCTCTCTCTCTTCTCTCTGGGAACCCTCCCTCTCATAAGACGAAGGATCTACATCTAGATCATCTCTTATTAGACCTAGATCTAGAGTATTTATTTAGTATGAAGCTTTTTGAAAAGTGTGACCTAGGCCTATCTATCCTATACTATAGAATCTAGATCGGTGATCTTGTAGTTCCTTTTGTTAAAGTCCACGAATCCATTTGTTTACATCCAGAGAAGAAATCCAGAAGTCTTGATGACCAAACTATTTGAAATAGGCGACACAAAGAGCAGGGATGCAACCTAACTGCAAAACATCAAATTAGGATAAAATTCAGGCGGGCATGCCCCAACCTCCATATTTTTATTAGGTCAGGGGGGCAAGCCCCTGAAACCACCCTACTCTTGACTTGAACAAACGAAAGTACAAAATCCCACTAGACTTTTCTCGGACTCCTTCAAGAAGTGCAAGGTGGATACAAGAGGGTCAGCCTAACCCTGGCCCTCTCTCCACGTCTAAGGCAGAGACAAGATCTAGATCTAGATCTAGATAGAAATCTAGATCCAGATCTAATCTAAATAGATTCAAGTTAGTGATCAGTTTCAACAGCACACAAAAGAAACACACCCACGCCCACACAGACAGACACACGTACACAAAGACACACAGGGAGGCACACGAACTGATGTTAGTTGAATCACAGGTGCTGTGGCTGAAAGACAGAGGGGCTAGCAAGACGTAACAAGCAACTGAACAGTTTGTCAACATTGTCCTCTTCCTCATTCGATCTGCCAGCGAACAACTGTAGACGACAGTTGACACAAGATCTCAAAAACTGGTGGGGGGCGGAGGGAGGAGGGAAAGATCAACAGGTGGGAAGATCAACAAACAACAAATCTCACCTTTGTATACAGCTCAGCAGAGGACATGTTTCCTTGTTATTCATACAAAATTCCAGAGTATATAAAAATATCCACACATAAAATTTGACGTCAGCTGTTACAGCCGGAATGTAGGGGGTGGGGTCGGTATAGTCATCGTCAGAAACCCCGTCGCCATCTTGGGTCAGAGAAAACAGATAAAGGTCACTTCCGATCTCCACCTGAAGAAAGTTGACAAGGGGGCGTCACTGTGCGCGGTTATGACTGGACCAGATAATCCCGATATTCAGGACTCTCTACCTGTTCAATTGTGCCACCACCTCACCTGTCTCTTGTGCCGCGGTCCGCCGCGTCGACTGGGACACTCTCAGAGACACACGCGCACGCACGTACACACACACACACACACACACACGCACACACAAACACGTAAAGGTTCAATAGAGGCTTATTGGGCCGGCTCGCGGCAGGGTGGGATATTGGCAGAGGTTCATCTCACGATCGTCAGAGGCGTGTGTGTGTGTATGTGTGTGTGTGTGTGTGTGTGTGTGC
>NW_004799263.1:14382-15770 GCF_000002075.1 Aplysia californica | reverse complement strand
GGGGGTAGAGGAAGAAGAAGAGGAGGAGGAGAGGAGGATGAGAGGAGGAGAAGAAGATGGGGCACGGGGACGACGAGTAATTGGCCGCTTTTAAGCACAAGGGTACTATCCCGGAAAATGCCGTTTTGAGAAAACCGAAGGTAACGTTTTTGCTCCTTGTTCAGTTTCTTTAAAAGACAAGGAGAATTTTCTTTATAACCAAACAAATATACACACCAATGAAACCAAACTTCTCCTATAGGTAGGGCAATGCCCACTTTTGGTGTAGGTCAGGATTCCTGGAAACCCCCGAAATATGGGTTAGCCCGCTTGTTCTTCAAAGCAACCAATTTTGTTGTTGTTGTTGTTGTTGTTGTTGTTGTTGTTGTTGTTGTTGTTGTTGTTGTTGTTGCTTTTTCTGTTTCTTTTACCATTATTTCAAAGTAGGTGTTTTTTGCGGATTCCAACACTTTGGTTGTTGTCATTCACTCATTCACTCACTCTCTCACTCTTTCACTCACTCACTCACTCACTCACTCACTCACTCACTCACTCACTCACTCACTCTCTCACTCACTCACTCACTCACTCACTCACTTACCTACCTACTCACCCACTCACTCATATACCCACTCACCCAGCCACCCAACCACTATCCACGTGCACACATTGCCGGTACTACTCACACATACCTCACTCAGCACGTGGGTGTCTAGGTAATAACCCGAGAACATATCGAAAGCATCTCATCAGATCCCTGGATCTACACCCAATCCAACCAGCCGACCTTTGCACCGACTCATACAGCACCTTTTCCCGAGAAAAAATGTCACCGAACCACATCGTTTACTATTGTGATAGCGAATATTTTGAGCTAAGAATACACACCATATGACGTACAAGCAAGCAGGTGGGGAGGGGAGATAGCTAATTGCATTTCATCCATCATCCTTTTGTGGAAAAGGCAAAATAACCACCGTGACGAAAAAAACGAGGTCGCGAGAAAACCGAGATCGGACGTTCTGCTATGCATAATTAATGCACATGCAACCTTTTGACTCTAAGCTACGAAAAGGTGGTCTTGAAACAAGAGACGCTTATCTGCTGGAGCGTACTAAAGAAGTAAGTTCAAATAAGACCTTGTGGCTGTGGGGTCACGTGATGCTCACCGCAGCAGTCGCCGTGGAGTGCGCGGGGTTCGCCCTAACAGCTGGGAGCCCGTACGCATGGCCGGGGATGGCTTCATTAAGATTTCAGGGGATGAGAAGATAATTAAAATTTCTGGAACATTCTCATACACATGATCTACAAGAAGACTCTAATTAACCCGCGCTTTTTTAGCGTGTCTTTCATTCCAAGAAAACATTAGAATTTGCAGGGGGTCATGATTGTAGGGGTGTGTGTGTGTG